>NC_041395.2:106608500-106908500 GCF_900747795.2 Erpetoichthys calabaricus | reverse complement strand
TTTCTTTTTGTCACAAGTTCTAGCAATTAAACAGGGTTCACCTCTGGTGCCCCAACCCTTTGTATTTGTCCTGTGCTTCTTATTAGATTATTCATCAATCCTATAAAGTGCTATGCCGATCAGTCTGTCTGTCTATATCCTATAAAGTGCATTTCCAGTCAATCTCTCTATCTGTCTAGAAATGTTAATCAAAACTACACACGTCTATCTAAAATGATTAAAGAGAAGTGCAGACATGTGTCTATCTTGAGCTTTTAGAGAGGGGCACATAAATCTGTCATAAATCTACTCACACTTACTACAGACAGTTGCCTAAATAGACCAGTTAGGCCCTGCCGGGGTTTAATAACGAATAAGCAGACATTTTACAGATACATAAATCCCCTTTCCAACAAGTCTACATAAATAAATACAGAAATCTATTGAGACTTTTTGATGACAACTTAACTGCCTATAAATAGTTGGACCTTTAAAGACAATTTGAGAAATTTTTGTATCTGTCTAGATATTTACACTTTTAAAGACAAATGCTGAAATCTGTATGACTTGTTAAAGACCGCATTATTTGTCTGTCTTCATATCTAAACTTTTAAGAGACAATTACAGAATTCTATTCACCTTTCCACGTCAGGCCATTTAAAAAAAATAATTGCAGAAATCTCTCTTTAACTACAAAGAAGAAATGCAACAGACCACTAGGGCGCCAGAGCGCTCCCCCAGGACAGCACCAGCCCCCTTCCCCATCTCCTATAAGTCTGCGGGACTTGCACCCTGTGTAGACGCGGGTGGTCTCCTGCGCTTTGTCTTCACAGTTGTCTTACTTTACGTCAGCCCCCCTGGGCGGGGAGGTAAACAGCTCGGTGTGCGGAGCACGCATTCGCTCGCCTGGGCGTCACTCTCTGAGGAGCGCGCTGTGCGTGCCAGCGCCGGATTTCAGCACCACGGACAGCGGCTTTCGCTTGGATCGCCGAGCTTTGCATGTGAGAGATTGTGCTCAACATCGACAAGACGTTTTCTTTTTCGTCTGTCATTTTTGAGTGGATGTCTGCTGTACCAGACACAATGGATAACCCTGGTAACCCCTGCTGTTGTTTGCCTGGAGAGTAACCGCACTAAGCTAGACACGAATTATAAGCAATCAATATACAAAGCGTTCCCATAAGATGGCCCTACATGAGCTTAGCTTGTGTTAAACAGAGTAAGGCTCCCTTGCACCCAATACACTTCACACAGAACTTTCATTTGCTTATCAGATCAATCGCATAGCCAGCCACCTTCACCGAGCTGACAAGACTGTGTAGGCCCTTTAAAGCTTTTTTTTTTTTTTTTTGCTCTTTTCCGCTCTGCCACCAACTAATGACACCATTTTATGAGGCTTAACAATATGAATAATTTTGCCACGAGGTCACTGAGGAATCGGGACCGCCACCCATTTAAAGCACCCTAGTCAAGCCTGTCTATTTATTTCACACACACGCCTCAATATTCACCCACCCAGCAGGCAGGCGGCTGTCAGTTCCTAAACATTCCATGTCGGCTGTGGTAACTAACGTTCATCCCAGAGGTGACCACCATCTCTGGGTACTACAACAGCACGGGCTCTAACCTCCCATCCCCCACCAGCCCCACCGCCCTGGCAAGAGGCTGCGCTGAGCGCCGAGGCCAACCTTTATCGATGAGGTCCTCGGTCTCGATATCGAAGCCTTCCCGAAGGCACTTCCTCCAGAGTCCCGAGATGGTCGAGTTGAACTGGCGGTTGCAGTGCGATTCGGTGGCCAAGGCTCCGACGGTAAAATGCCGCCGAACTCGGGGCAGAGGCTCCGTCCTCCTCGAATCGTCTCTGGGAGGCATTCGGAGAGGCAGGTTGTGGTTGTGGTAAATGTAACCCGGGTCAGTCCTCTTGTTGGCGTAGTTCTTGCAGCGCTCGCGGTGGCGTCGCGCGTCCGTCTCGTACCAGTAGTCAGTGCAAATGGCCATGGCAAGCAGCCCCAGCGCGCAGAAAGCCATGAAGAGGCCGGCGCTTGTCAGGATCTTCATGGCAGCCATCTTCTCCCTCTCCGGAGAGCCAGAGCTCTGATGAAGCCCGACGGCGGCAACGTGCGTTCAGGCGATGCTGCACAAAAGCACACGAAGGTGGAGGAAGGGGTGGCAGCGACAGGGGGTGACGGCGCCCCGCTCCGCAGCGCGCTCCTTTGTTGTGCTTCCTCTGGGCAGATGTGCTGTGTTCGCATCGTCTGTGTTGATGAAGGATGGATGAGGGGAGGAGGGAGGGAAGAGGGAGGAGAGCGGAGCAGAGGAGAGGAGAGGCTGATGATGCAATTCTTCCTTCTTCCTCTTATGTCACATCACATCGGGACTTTCTCACACACGGAGCTCGTCGCGGAAAAGGGCGGATGGGGAGGGCACATTTTGAGATGGGGGCTTCAAGCGATCTCACTTCACATCGCAAAAGAGGGGCGCGCAAAAGATGGGCAGCCTGCTGCCGAACATTGCGAGGTGAGAAAAGGTATCTGCCATGAAATAGTGGACACTGGTATTGACACCCACGGAGCAGGTCAGGAAAGGCGGGGGCTTTGAGAGATGATCCCGAGAAGACCGAGCTTAACGTCCAGAACGAGAAGAACTCGCGCACGGCTATAGCGACGGATGGAGATAAAACGTGTGATGGGACATTTGCACTTCTCTTACTAAATTATTAATATTGCATGGAGAGGTAACAGGGCGAAATATTTTTACCCCTCTTAAAAATGTCGATTCTGCCACTTTAGTGGGATGGGTGGTTCCTTGTAGAACCATTGCCTGACAAAGAACCATTTCATTCTGGGAAGAGTTCTTTGCGTATGAAATTGGTTTATTGGGCTTTGAAAATGTTCCTAATATGTGAACAAAGCAGACATTTTTAATATCTAGTAGGTTATCTAACAGCACACTGGCAAATCAAGAAAATCTGAGCCTTTGCTTTGGATTGAGAATCCTTTTAAATTCCTGATTCATTGGTAATAAAGTATCTATCTATCTATCTATCTATCTATCTATCTATCTATCTATCTATCTATCTATCTATCTATCTATCTATCTATCTATCTATCTATCTATCTATCTATCTATCTATCTATCTATCTATCTATCTATCTATCTATTTCACAAATCTGTAGGCATCTGTTCATGGTTATTTGTAGAGCCTGTTACGAACCTAATTAAATAAAGGTTCTTTCTGGTGCCTTCAAGTGAATGGACCTTTTGGGAACCAAACTGGTTCTAAGGAATCACTCTACAGAGGTGTAGGAAACTACCTTGGACAGCTCACATTTTATATCATATAGCAGGGCGTATTAGTCAGTCAGTCAGTCATCATCCAACCCGCTATATCCTAACACAGGGTCACGGGGGTCTGCTGGAGCCAATCCCAGCCAACACAGGGCACAAGGCAGGAAGAAACCCTGGGCAGGGTGCCAACCCACCGCAAGACACACACACCAAGCACACACTAGGGCCAATTTAGAATCGCCAATCCACCTAACCTGCATGTCTTTGGACTGTGGGAGGAAACCCATGCAGACATGGGGAGAACATGCAAACTCCACGCAGGGAGAATCACGGCATATTAACATTATTGGTTTTTTTTTTGGTATTGATCTGCACAATCCTTACTTAGTCAAATTGAAAGCAAAACTGTGCAGACCCTCTAAAGTTAATTTATGTGCATATAAAGCCGGAGAGGGAGAGATAGCGGCATAATGAAACTGCGCTCAACACCAATGTCTTTAATCTCCAGAGCCCCAGGTTTTCTCTGGCTATGCGGATTTCCACTGGCACCTTGAAAAGTTGTTGCTCTTACATGAGTTGGTACATGTGTGGTACATGGCGCTCTATACTTTGGAGGTACTTGCTTTCTGCAAAATATTCACGGGACTGGCTCCTGGTGATTAACAAGTGAATAGAGCTAGACATGAAAGGCATGGTATAATATAAATGGACAGATCTGAAGCGCATTATATAAGATAAATAGGTTTAAAAAAGGCACTGTCCAAGACAGACAGAGAGACACAGTGAAATCAACCATATGTGAAGCACTAGGCAGTTACCTGTACATGGGCAGCTATGAAACATAATATATAAGTCATCATTATTTGTCTGAAACAGCACACAAATAATCGAGAGATACATTTGGTTATGTTTCTTTTGTTTTGTTTTTTTCCCAGTTTGAGCACAGGCAATCGAAGTGGCTTGCTCATGGTCACACAGTATCAGTAGCAGGAGTTGAACACACAATGAACTAGAGTGGCCCAGTGGTGCAGTGGTTAGTAGGCCAGCTCCAAATCACAACCTGATCAGTTCCTGCTTGGGGTTTGCATGTTCTCCCAGTGTCTATGTTTTTTGTTTTTGTCCTCTCGCAGTGCAAAGTTGTTTGTTAATTATCAACAGTAAAATGGACCCATATCTGTGTGTGTGGCATGCTAGTTCCTGTCCTGCTTCAAATGTTGTAAAATGAGATCACAGGATTAAATTAGGTAGGTGTAGGTATCAGATTAATAGACCAGTTGCACAAATAGGTGTGTGTGTGTGTCCTGCGGTGGGCTGGCACCCTGCCCGGGATTGGTTCCCTGCCTTGCGCCCTGTGTTGGCTGGGATTGGCTCCAGCAGACCCCCGTGACCCTGTGTTTGGATTCAGTGGGTTGGACAATGGATGGATGGATGGATGGATTATATAAATATTAATTTTTTGATTTGAGATACTTATATAGGTGAGCAGTTTTTGCTGAAAGTTACCACAATAAGATGAACCAATTAGGATGATTCTCAAGAGTTTAATTTATGTCCACTTGTCTTAAAGACTAAGGAGAATTCAAGGCTTCATTTTAGTTAAAGTCACTATATTAACAAGGGAGTCCAGCAATCAGGAGACACACACTTCTTTAAAGATGGCAGAATGTCGCAACACGTAGAGTCCGCACACATAGAGAATTCTGCAATCTCAAGGCATGGATCAATACACAAGAAAATTCTTGGCTTAAAAGTGGACATACTCGGAAAGTTTTAAAGGCGTTGTTTTCTCCTTTTCACTGATGCCCTTTAAACACCATTTTAAACTGCAAGAAGTAATTAATATAAAATGCTTCACTTAAGAGCACAGTTTTCCATGGCAAATGAATGTATGCTATGACTGAAAAGTCAGTCAGTGTCCAACCTGCTATACCCTAACACAGGGGTCTGCTGGAGCCAATCCCAGCCAACACAGGGTGTAAGGCGCCAGCCCACTGCAGGGCACACACACCAAGCCCACACTAGGGACAATTTAGGATCACCAATGCAATGCACCTAACCTGCATGTCTTTGGACTGTGGGAGAAAACCCACACAGACACGGGGAGAACATGCAAACTCCACACAGGGAGGGAGGACCCGGGACGCGAACCCAGGTCTCCTTACTGTGAGGCAGAAGCGCTACCACTGCGCCACCATGCTGCCCTGACTGAAAAGTGTTTTTAAAAAATACTTTCCCTTCCGTATAATCAATTTCCACAATACCTAGCAGTGACACTGGACAGATTTAATTTAAGAAATACAGTATCTCTGCAAGTTTGCAAGGAAGATAAAAGGATGTAATAACATCCTGCAGAAATGATGGTGGACAAGCTGGGGGACACCTGCTACACTGTTACAGTGCACTTCAAATTGTTTGACACCCAGCAGTTCATCCATCCCCACTTCACTGGCTCCCAGTGCTCATTCATATCTCAACCCAAACACACGCATAACTCGTCCACAACAAGGTCCGAGAGAACCCCTTACTCCCTGTCCAGTGTGGAATGCCCTTTATGAAGATCTCAGAGGGGCAAGATGACTGAGACAAATAAATTATGACACACTGGCCAAGTGGAAACAATCCTGGGTAGCTCATACCATCTCAGATCTCCATGACATGATGCTGACAGAAAAGATGTGCCCAATTTTTGATCATCCTGGTGGCACCTCAGACATTTCCACCCTGGCACAAGCCAGGCATGCAGAGTTTCAAGCATTTGAGGATTTCACTGTGCTTTCTACACATGACAGTAGAGATCCTATAAACCTACCCTCAGAGACTGCAGACAGAGGACATTCGAGGGCCAAATGAGTGACAGCAGGAATTTGAAGGGTTATGAAAACTATGAAAATTCCCCCTTTTTTCTTGCCTTCAGATTTAATTCAAGTCTCTACCAAGCCTTGCAATAAATAAATAAATCATAATATTACATGAACACTTGCACGTGCTTGCACTTTAGGGAATCAGCTCCCACATTTAAGGGTTAAAGTAATAGGTTGCCGGGGGGGTCCATGGATTCAACGTCTTGTTGCTTCTACCAGGGTCAGATGTATTTTCAGTACACACATATCCTACTATTTCCTATGTTCACTTAATCCTGAGCAGAGTTATAGGGAAGCTGGAGCCAATCCCAGCAAACACAGGGCACACGGCAGGAGCAAGCCCTGGATAGGGCACCACAGGGAGAACATGCAGCTCCATGTCTGGAGGACTAGGGACATGAACCCTACTCTCCTTACGGCCTGGCAGTAGCACCACCACCATGCCAGCATTTTAGTGTGGCAGGTTTCATTAATGCCTACCCTGTAAGTAATCAAAGGGAGCTCCAATAAGTAAAACAGAAAATGAATAAAGAATATTTATACAAGAAATGTGTTCAGTGAAGATGACAACTTAAAAAAACAAACAAAAAGCAATAATGAATTAAATCTGCGTTATTAATGACTTGACTTCAGAAGGTCATAGAGAAGTTGGGTTTGTTAAGCTATAACACTTACCTATGCAACTGGATCCTGGACATCCTGGCAAAGAGACCCCAGACAGTCCATGTCAGAAACACCATCTCCAGCACCATCATGCTAAGCACTGGTGCCCCCCAGGGCTGTGTACTCAGGCCTCTACTGTTCACTCTGCTGAGTCATGACTATATGACCACATACAGCTCTAACATTGTCATTAAGTTTGATGATGACACAACAATGGTGGGTCTCATTAGCAGTAGGGACAAGTCATCTTACAGAATGGAGATACAATGACTGGTGGACTGGTGGAAGTGCAATAATCTGTTGTCACACATATGCGAATAGGAGGCAGCTGAAGGGCTTAAAGACTAATGGTAACAGATCTGCCCAGGGGGCGGCGGGGTGCACTAAGTCTGTTTCTAAGTCTCCTGCCGACCTTTCCCGGGAAATCCCACCAGGAACCATTGCCTCAACTTGGGACACATCACTTCTGGTCCCATCTCCGAGGACAACATCACTTCCAGTCCCGACCCTAAGGATGACATTACTTCCTCCAGACTTCCTATAAAGCCTCACTCCCTTCCTCTGGATTTCAGTTCTGTTTAGGACTCAGTCTTGTAAACTACTCTTGCTTACAATTTTTAAAATTTGCAGCCAGGAACAGATTACATGGGTGGCTGCTCCAAACCTTTACCATGTCTGAAGTATTGTGCTTTCACAGTGGCATAGTTGGCAGGATGGCGTCCCAGAAGAAACCGGGACAAAATCTTAAGTTAAACCAGGTGAGAAAGTACCGGAGCCAAGTTTCTGGGCGGAGAGTGCGTTTGAGGGTCAGGAAAGACACGGTGCAGGCTCCACTCCAAAAAGGCAATTCTGGGCTTGGGTCTTACCTAAGGGAGAATGCAGACGGGACCCACAGACGTGGGCTGGTTACTGGGGAGGAAATGAAAGTGGCTTATTACGCTCTCTGTCATGAGAGAGGTGAGCCACCCATGGGGACCAAGGTCCCAGTCAGTGATGAGCTTCCCCCAGGCCAGCAGGTAAAGGCGTTAAATCACTGGGTATTCAATCCAGAGGGGTCGATCCTGGTGCAGGCTATGGCCCTCTGGGAGCAGGTGGCGCGGTGGCTACAGCCGTGGGAAATCACCACCTACCAATTGGTGGAGCAGGTAGCCTGCTTCCTACTGATACAGCGTCTCCCCGACAACTTTGCCCAGCCGGCCTGGGGAGTCTTTCACTTGATGGATGAGCTCCTATGGCTTGTGAAAAAAAAACCCCACACTGACCTTGCAATCCGGGAGAGCAGAACGGTCCTCTAGTGTATTCCCTAGAGACTACATCTCACAAAATAAGTCTCGTCCACATAAACAGGAGCCTGTTCCGAAGTCCCTGGGCCACTAGGTGTACAACTTGTCCGGGAGCAAGGCGGAATGCAGGTGGACACGGGGATGTGTTTTGTATGCCCTTGGCAATCCCCTGACAACTTCACATACCGGAGAGGTACTTATTAATGGACATAAACTCACTGCATTGTTTGACTCCGGCAGTAACGTCACCGTCGTTGCTCGCCGATATGTCTTACCGCGACAGCTGACTAAACAAATGACCAGTCTTAAGTGCATACACGGAGAAGTCCATACATATAAATCCACCCTGTGTTACATCTGTCAGGGAGGGACGTTAAAAAGATACCCCGTAGCGGTCCTTCCCAACCCACCTTTTCCTGTGATTCTAGGGCAGGACTGGTCTGATAGTAAATGCAGTAGAGCACACAGCAGAAAAGTTCATTGGGACCTCTCTGCACTTTGTTATAGACATCTTTATGAAGTGTTGCATCTGCAGAACCTACAGCACTTTGAAGGACCACTTCCATCTGGCAGAAGGTATTGCAGCATCTGAAACAGTTCTGCCAGGTTCTGCAAAAGCATCTACCCCTTGGCTGTCTGGGCGCTGAACTCTGTGCTGCCCCCTGGCCTCAGATTCTCTCCTAGCAGCTTATGTATATGCAGCACATTTGTTACACTTGTTACTACTGCTGTTCTTTTATTAATAATTAGGGGGCTTTGCCCCCTGCTCACTTTGCTCGCCAATCCCCAGGCCTGCACTATGCACTAGCCTCTTTGTGGTTCTGCCGCTCACGTAAGGGGAAGCGGATGTACAATTTAAACAGATTTTTATTTTCATGGGAATTGCTATATATGCATAGTAGAATTAACTATTTTACATTACAGTGAGTAATTAACCATAGTAAAAGTAAAACGTAAAAAATTGAAAGCAAATTATGTTTCATGTTGCATTAGAGTTATTCGTTGTGTTATACGATTTCATTTTGTTTGGCTTTGAAATTAACACGCAAGTACTTTTTAAACTTTACTGTAAAACTTCAGTAAAAACAATTTTTTGAATTAAATTTTCGTCAATATCACATTCAATTTTGATTCTGTGTTTGGACTTTCATCGTGACAACGCAACATATTACTGCCTATGATTGAATTTCATTTCTTTCTCTCTATTAAATAAAATGACTTTTTCGAATGTTTGTCTCTGTGATTTGTTAATTGTCATAGCAAAAGCTATTCTAATGGGAAACTGTAAACGTTTTAATATGAATGGCATATCAACATCTCCTTTGTTGTGTAATGTTATCCGCGGAAGATTTACTATATTGCCTTTCTTGGATACATCCTTCTTTCAACAGTAATTTGGCCGGTGGAAGACCAAACAGTGTTAACGGTTGTAGATATTCTTTGGGATATTGTAAGTTGATGTTTTCATGTTCCGCATGATCACCGCCAACTGTTTCAGCATAGTCTATTGATACGCATTTAACCAATTTGCTGTGTAACCGATCAACATGTTTGGCGTTAATTCGTTTGACTTCATCGTTTCTCGGTGCTAGGATTGCCCGTGTACTCATTTCTTCTGTTGATAACACTTCGGGATGAAATTCTTCAATAGGATTTGGACATAATAAATCTTCTTTTATTGGGAACTTAAAGTGAGGAAAACGTAAACATTTCTAAGAGCAGAGAGAGCAGGAACTGTGTCTGACAAAAGCATTCACACGAATGAGAGGTGAGAGGACCATGTGCATGGTTGAATTTGGTTGAGAGGAGGGCATGACTTGAAAAAATCTCATGGCCAAAGTCTTGTGTCATCCCAGGATATTTTTTATATTTATATCAGTTTATTAATATCTACTCATTTATTGATTTATTTATTTACAGTATAGTCCTTCACTTGTCCTGTGTTTATGCATATGTTGCACTCCAGTCCTGGGGTACATTATTTTTTGCCCCTGTATGCGGCAATACACTGTATGGGCAGTATGACAGTAAAGCCACCCGACTTGACTTGGGAGCCCACGCCGCCGGATATACTCAACCCAAAGAGCCCAAGGCAATCAGGTCTCATCACTGAAAATCGTTTTGTGAATGCAAAGCAACCTGCATTCTCCTCTTCAATACCTACATGAATCTCAGAAATCAGAAGCAATCTGTCGTCTTCACTGATGACTAGGGTGCCAGTCTTTGGAAGCCAAAGCAGCCTGCTGCCTCCATCAATGATTGGGATTGGCACCTCCAAAACTGTAAGAAGCCGGCAGTCTGTATCAACAACTGAAGCACAAATCTCAGAAATCACAGATCTGCTGTCTCTGTCTCAGAAAGCAGGAGCAGTCTGTTGGTTTTATCAGTAATTAGGATGCCAGCCTTAGAAATTTGAAAAATAGCCTGCCATCTCCTACAGTGATTGAGGCACAAATCTCGAAGATCAGAAGTGTTGTGTTTTTCTAATCAGTGATTTAAGGAGCCAATCACAGGAATCCATGAAGTCTGCCACCTCCAGGTGTAAATCTCAGAAATCAAAGGCAGCCTGCTGTCTTCATCAATGAGTGGGGTGCCAGTTTCAGGAATCAAAAGCAGCCTGCTTGGGGGTAAAATCTTTGATTTTAGAAAAAGTCCATCATTGATGCTGATAGGGACATGTGTTTATTACAGTCCAGGACATATTAGGGCTAGTAAGTAGGATTTGGGAAAGGACGCCATCAGAGCATAAAGCACATTGGCTTTTGCCAATCTCACATTCCTGGCATGGCCAGCAGTGTCCATTTTGGGGCTCTCAATTAGGAGGATCACTGATACGTCTTGAGTAGCAATGGTCTCCCAGAACTAAAACAAAAATTTAACATCATGTTGGCATTCAACCATAAAATCTAAGGGGGGACTTTATCAAAATCTTTCCTGAAAATTGAGAAGGACGGAGCTATCCAAGTTGAACACTTGCTGTTTGGACTCTAAATCTTAAGAGCCATATGAGAGTTCTGAGAGCATGAAAAAGTCCCTTTTACCATTGATGCCACAGTTATCCTAATATGCTGCCTTGTACTTTAGGCCAGTGGCTGTTAGTGTATCAGACGTTATTTTATTAATGTTAGCGTTTCACAAATCATAACTTCTCATAAACTCAGTGCGGTGAGTCGTTATTTCATGTTGGTGTATAGATATTTCATTTTGATTAAATAGTTATATAATACAATACAATACAATTTATTTTTGTATAGCCCAAAATCACACAAGAAGTGCCACAATGGGCTTTAACAGGCCCTGCCTTGACAGTCCCCCAGCCTTGACTCTCTAAGAAGACAAGGAAAAACTTCCAAAAAAATCTTGTAGGGAAAAAATGGAAGAAACCTTGGGAAAGGCAGTTCAAAAAGAGACCCCTTTCCAGGTAGGTTGGATGTGCAGTGGGTGTCAAAAAGAAGGGGGTCAATACAATACAATACAATACAATACAATACACAGAACAGAACAAATCCTCAATACAGTATAAAAATAAAAATATTACAAGTACGGACCAGAATTTAACAGTAGATGATATCACATAATAAGATTTGGATTTGTTTAGAGTCCTGGAGACCTCAGCCATCAAGCTGCCTCCCCCATTTGGCCATTCCACAGCTGAAACAGTGCTGGCCAGCCAATCCGATGAAAGGACCCCTCTACCCCATGATTCCTGCGATCCTCCATCAGGGATGACTTTACCTTAGGCAGGCAAAACAACTTGACAGGAGGGCCATGGCACCAAGTGCCACATTTGAGTACTGAGAAGAGAAATAGAATAGGTTTGGGTTAATAACAAATTATAACGATCTTGTTACTTATGTTTTAGTGCTAATGACTAACAACAGAGATGCAGAATGTACAGTTAATCAGCAGCTCTAGTCAGGATATGCTAAACTGAAGTAGTGAGTCTTCAGCCGGGATTTTAAAGCTGAGACAGAAGGGGCATCTCTTATAGTAGCAGGCAGACCATTCCACAGTTTAGGGGCCCTGTAACTAAAAGCTCGACCTCCCACTGTTATTTTATTAATCCTTGGAATCATAAGCAGACCGGCATCTTGAGATCTTAATGTGCACTCTGGTTTGTAAGTCACGATAAGTTCAGACAAGTAAGCTGGACCTCGGCCATTTAATGCTTTATATGTTAAAAGGAGGATTTTGAAATCTGCCCTAAACTTAACCAGGAGCCAGTGTAAAGATTTAAGAACTGGAGTTATGTGTTCATATTTTCTTGTTCTTGGAGGCTGTATAAAGAACAGTTTGAACATCCAGTGAACACCATATTGCAGTAGTCAGTCCTACTAGAAATAAATGCATGAATTAATTTCTCAGAATCCTGTTTATTTAGAAAGCACCTTAATTTCCCAACATTTTTAAGATGGAAGAAACATGATTCGGACAACTTTGTAATGTGACTTTAAATGACATGCTAGAGTCAAAGATAACTCACAGATTGCGAGCTGATTCAGTAAAATTAATGGGGATTCCAACTGAGTTAAATGATGACAAAATATTGTTGTGATCAGCGTCATTCCCTCCAACGATTAACATCTCTGTTTTATCTGTATTGAAAGACAAGTAGTTCTCATCCATCCACTCCTTTAATTCACTAACACAACTAATTAAAGACAACATTGGAGAAACTTCATTTGATCTAAAGGAAAGGTATAACTGGGTGTCATTTGCATACAAGTGAAAATTAACATTATATTTTCTAATTATAGATCAGAGTGGAAGCATGTAAAATGAAAACAGTAAAGGTCCCAGTACTGAGCCCTGCAGGACACCATATTGAATTTCTGTGTTTAATGATGGAGTCCTGTCAGCACATTTCTGTACATATTGGAATCGATTTGATAAATAAGAACTAAACCACCTTATAAAAGGTGCTTACCTTCAGGAGTTAGAAAGTGGCGCCAATGAGAGCTCCTGTGAAGGAAATGGCAATCCAGGGAGACTTGTGAGGGGCTACACGACTCATCCAAGCCTCCGGACAGGAGGAGGTATCCCAGCACAAGGTACCAAGCTGCATAAGAAAAGAATCAAAGTAGCGAAGCCATTTCTGGTGGGACGTAAAGAGCCTGAGAGAGAAATGTGACTTTACTTGCTGGAAAGTAATGGAAGTTGGAGTTGTGGTGGCTCTTCACAACATGTGCATGAGCTTGGGTGGCAAATTTATACTGTAACATGGCCACCTACAATGAACTTTTCCTTAATGAGGTTACCTAATGTGGCTGCCGATTGAGAGTATTTTGTCCCCTCAGGGATGCTATAGAAAAGGAGGGCATCTCCGTTTTGTCCCCAGGTCGATTGTAACAGGGTGTTGTAGGTGTGAACATACTGGCAATAAACTCGGAGTGCTCTCCATACCAGCCTGCTCTGCTTCTTTAATTCATTTACGACTGATTTGAAGTCATCTCACAGCACCACCCCCGCTGCTGGCCTTGGTTTGAAATGAGATGTTCCAGGCCATTGCAAAGCATCAGTCAAATGGACACAACCTGTGAGTGAACTGCTCAGCTTCATTATTAACAAGATCAAACTCCGCAGAGAGTGACCTTCTGGTCAGAGTGCTTATAACAGTGGAACACAGGCAGAGTCAATGTGTAGAAGTAACAGTTGGCCAGGACATGGAGACAACAGACCAAAGCACTCCTGGTGAACACTGGGGTAAAGTGAGAGCACATCACCGCGGTGAGTCAGGTACATTCTGGAGTATGAGATCCTGCTGTCACAGTAATCATCAGCCCTATTAAGTGATATGGAGCTCAACAGGACACAAAATAGGAGCAGAAGTCCAAAGGTAAGGGACTGTCCATGGCCAGATATTACAATTGCTTCTATCCGCAGAAACATTTTCAGATGATGTGCCACTCTTGCCCTTTTTAATAAGGTTCAAAAAGCAGACAGACACCAGGCATTTTGCATTTCGGTCTAGATGCCACCAATCAACACTGACGAGGTTCACCTTACTCTTTATACTAAACATAACTGAAGTCCAGCAAACATCTGGAGCTGCCATGGCCAACCTGCATCTAGTCAAAGTGTCTTCTGTGCCCGGCTGAAGTATGCACTGTTAATGGGCAGGTGGGCAGACTAGCACTAGATGTTAAGACTAGCCTGGCACCTGACATAGCAAGGGAGCAAAGGTGCAATAAAAGTATAACTGATACAATTAATGAAATAATAACATCATGCACCCACAGCCAAACTCCACACAGAGGGTTAGATCTAAAACACAAAATCGATAAGACCAAAAAAGATGAGAGCAGCCCCTGCCAGTGGGGCTGTTAAAACTAAGATGGCGTTTTGAGAGGATTTTCAATAGTGATAGCTGGGCAGACCCCTACAGAATTATTTGTGCTCCTATCCTACATGGTCGCCCAGGCCCAGAACAAAGCACCATTAAGATGTAAATGAGCAAAATTGCACCCACCTGGGCCTCGTGGATGTGGTAATGCCTGTTGATTAATGGCTTAAATCCTGCAATTTTGATGGATGTCCTGTCACTCAGAAGGTCATTTACTGCAAAGAAAGGGCCACATGATTTGACTAACAGCTAAGGACTTGCTGATGGCTTTGATTATTTTGTTTGTTCTTATTACCTCCTAGAGCACATGACGGGTTTCAACATTGCATTAGGGATTTGTCCCCAACTGAGACACACCTGCTACATCCCCCGTTTCCTCCATCAGACTTCATGTTTCTCCATGCCATTAGTATCATCTGGACAGATTGCAATGGCTACCACATTATGATATTGGACTAATGAGAATGATCCTATACTGTATATTTGAGGGGGCTGGCCACAATTCATTCCAGCCACTTTAAATTGTAGCCAGTTACAGTTGCTAAGGACTTCTTTTGCCTTAGTATTAATTGCCTTGCTTTGTGTGATTCAAAACATTTCATTTTTACTTTTTTTTAACTCGCAGTCAAACACTAATAGGGTACAAAGTGAGCCAACTCATGACCAGCTTACTCAGGGGTCTCACTCCGTTCAACCAAGTTTCCTAATTAGGAGCCACTTTTTGCTGTTAAACACATTATTTAATTTGGTGGCTTCTTAGAACTCTCATTCTGTGACACAAGACTTTTCCAAAACAGTTCATTTGCGTTTCCCAGCGAGTATCATGAACATGTTGGCTGGCCCAGAGCAGGTTTCCTTTAAAATATTTTTTTAAAATAGATATTGCATGATGGGAACTTGGGAAGAAAATGGCATCTAGTCAGCTGTTTCCTTGATTTACATCATATTGTTAAAGCAAAATGATTAAGGTTTCTGAATCTTAAAAAAATCGAGTCAGTTAAAATTAAAGCAAAAGACTTCTATAGGTAGCCATAACTGGTTAGAGGTTGGGAGTGCGCACTGATGCAGCGGCGCTGCCGCACCCTCCACACCACCTCAGGATCCCAAGTGAGGACCCGAGTGCAGCCGGGTGACACCTCAGCAGCACACTACTGAGAATGGAGTAGAACAGTGGGAGGGATTTTTTTTTTTAGTGTGGCATTCCATAAAAAATGTCACACTGTTCCATTCCATCTGAACTAGTGTGGTGCTGAGGTGTCACCCGTTGCATGGCTGCACTCAGTGCAGGATTTACGTATAAGCTACACAAGCTATAGCTTAGGGCCCCCGCCTTCTTGGGGGCCCCCAAAACAAATTGTCCGAGTGAGTAATTGTCATATATACTTAAATATACTACAGCATTATTTGTCCCAATCAGGCCCGGCCTTAGGCATAGGCGAAGTAGGCGACTGCCTAGGGTCGACTCCTTGGTCTAATTTTCACGCATTTCACAGAGCTTCCGGGGGGACTCCACCCCCCTCAGGGGGACCCTGGACCCCCCTTTCGCCTAGGGCCCCATAATACCTAAGACCGGGCCTGGCTGCACTCGGGTTCTAATCTGGTATCCTGAGTTGGTTCGTCATGTGGTGGGTGCGGCAATGCGCTGTATTGTTCCTAAGCTCCTTACAGTGGCTGGAGTGCCAATCCTGCCACCAACCTCCGAGTTTTCCCTGCAAGTTGGAGGACTGGTAACTGGTTAGCAACGAAGAAAATGGCACGAAAGAAAACCTTCAGTTGCAGCAGCTCTCCAGGATCTGAGTTTGATACCCCAGCGTACTTTCAAAATCAAAGAAAAAAAAAGACACGAAGAACCGCAAAAAGCAAGCTGTAATCTTTGGAAAGTTCCACACCGGTAGTCTCACTGAAGCCAGTCGAGACAATCACGGGTGAATGGTGCTTAAAAGTGGGCGGGAACAATTTGACGGCTCACTGAGTGTCACATTTTTAAACCAATCCAACACCGCATGGAGGCGGGGCTCCAAAAAGGGGCAGTGATTTCGAACTGCAAAGATCAGAGGTGCTCGCATTATCCTAATTGTATACCCGACAGACAGCAAGTTTCAGATTGCAATGACCCGTCTACAGTAAAAAAAAATCTGAAAAAAAACTTTTAGATATATGTGTGTAGTGTGTGCAGAGAGCACATTGCACGTTTTAAAAATAAATGTAACCTGATGCAAGGGAAACCCCTTTCTGTAGCATCAATTTATATACTGTACATTGGCATTCGACGGCATCAATGGACGAGTGGTAAACGTGAATGTTACTCTGTCGCAGGTGCTCTGTGGGCTCTCTTGTTGTTCAGATATAATGACAGTGTAGGAATCGGTGCGAGTTTGAAAGAAATGGCAGCTATGCTTGTGAAAACATGAACTGAAAAATATGTATTTAAAGTTAACGGTGTGACACACCCCCTCAAAAAGACTGCCGTTAAGAGAGGTGATAACGAAGATTTCAGTACAGCACGGACGAGCCTGCAGTACATCCACCCACTGATTTCACGTCTAAACGAATAACTACAGAAACGTAACATTACTTTTTAAATATAAAAAATATACTTAATAAAAAAAATAATTTAAAAATAAAAAAATAACTTAAAACTCATCTATTTAGGAAGGCTTTTAATTCAACTTACCTCTCTGTCAAGGTGCTCAGGATAATTTGTGTGTCTGTTATATCACAAATTAGGTTATTCGTTAGGTTTTTCTTTTAGTATTGAATTTAGTATTTTACTCTGGTTTCTTCTTCTTCTTCATTCGGCTGCTCCCGTTAGGGGTTGCCACAGCGGATCATCTTCTTCCATATTTTTCTGTCCTCTGCATCTTGTTCTGTTACACCCATCACCTGCATGTCCTCTCTCACCACACCCATAAACCTTCTGTTAGGCCTTCCTCTTTTCCTCTTCCCTGGCAGCTTTATCCTTAGCATCCTTCTCCCAATATACCCCACATCTCTCCTCTGCACATGTCCAAACCAACGCAATCTCGCCTCTCTGACTTTGTCTCCTAACTGTCCAACTTGAGCTGACCCTCTAATGTACTCATTTCTAATCCTGTCCATCCTCATCACACACAGTGCAAATCTTAGCATCTTTAACTCTGCTACCTCCAGCTCAGTCTCCTCCTTTCTGGTCAGTGCCACTGTCTCTGACCCATATAACATAGCTGGTCTCACTACCGTCCTGTAGACCTTCCCTTTCACTCTTGCTGATACCCATTTGTCACAAATTACTCCTGACACTCTTCTCCACCAATTCCACCCTGCCTGCACTCTCTTTTTCACCTCTCTTCCACAATCCCCATAACTCTGTACTGTTGATCCCAAGTATTTAAACTCATCCACCTTCCCCAACTCTCCTCCCTGCATCCTCACCATTCCACTGACCTCCCTCTTTATTCTATTTAATGCTTTGTTACCTGTTTCATTATTCTATTCAGGAAAACATTTGTATCCAATGTTACATATACCCTGCTGTTTTTTCTAAGACTCTGTGAAGCGCGGTGAGCATGGGAAAGGCACTATATAAATAAAATGTATTATTATTATTATTAAGAAGGAAATATTATGATGGATAAGTATGCAGTCCCCACATTTTAATATTCTGTACAGCCACCTTTTGCAACCATACCAGCTTGAAGTGTTTTGGGGCAAGCATGTCCTGACCTTGCCCACTGTTCTAAGTGATTTTTGGCACATCCATCCAGGTACATTTCCTCCAAGTCGTCCAAATTAGTTTGATGACACTTTTGCACTATAATTTTCAAACAGTCACACAGATTCTCATTTGGATTGAAAGAAGGGTTTGGACTGGCCATTGTGGGGCATTCATCTGTCTATCCTGGAGACCTTCTGCTTGGCGTCACTGTCTTGCTGAAGGATAAACTTTTGCACAAATGTTTTGTGTTTTTAGTTTTTTAAAGGATTCAAAGCACACCCTGCTTATACTTGCCACTATTGATTCTTAATTCTGGTTTAAACAGATGTCCAGTCTGAGCCCCACAATATGATGTTCCCACCAACAAACTTCACTTTAGGCCTAGTGCCTTTGACATATCAGCAGAATTAAGTTTGTTGCACACATACTGTATCTCTTTGAAATTTGGCAATAAAGGTCTATCTTGATCTCATCTGATCTACAAAACCTTTCGTCACAACACAAATGGTTCACGTATCTATCTATCTATCTATCTATCTATCTATCTATCTATCTATCTATCTATCTATCTATCTATCTATCTCTAATGCTTTTCAGCAACTTCCAGGCTTATACATGGCTTTCTTTTTAGTAAAGACGTCTTTTTTTAATCCCCTACTAATACAGGTCAGTGTGATGCAGAGCTCATGATATGGTTTGTCTGATGCTCCTACTCTCCAATCTCAGCAACTGAACTCCTGTAAAGTGCTTGTTGGCCTCTCTGTGGCTTCTCTCACAGGTCTCCTGCTTGCTTAAGAGGGGACAAGACTGAAGCGTTTAAAATTCTGAAGGGAATTAGTGCAGTGGGTCGAGAACACAGGGACACAGTTGGAAACTTGTTAAGGGAAAATTTCTTACAAACATTAGGAATTGTTTCTTCACACAGAGAACAATAGATACTTGGAATAAGCTACCAAGTAGTGTGGTAGACAGTAAGACTTTAGGAACTTTCAAAACTCGACTTGATGTTTTTTAGAAGAATTAAGTGGATAGGACTGGCGAGCTTTGTTGGGCTGAATGACCTGTTCACATCTAGATTGTTCTAATGTTTGCTCAGACAGTTTTGAGGGTGGTCTGACATGGCGGTTTGATCTGGTGTCAACATTAACATCCATGAAGTGAGCCACTGGGATATCCAACCACTTGGATGTAGTTTTGTATCTTTCTCTTAATTTATGTCTCTGCTTATATTTTACCTCTAATTTCTTTGGCGTGCTCTGGAGACTTCACTTTCATAGCCTTCCTTCAGATTCACAATGCTCCACTAACTGTAGGGGTTTTATCCCGCAAACGCATCAGTTATTTGAATGATTCACTAGTGAAGGCCAATTGTAAGGCTCCTGTTCTTCACAAATATAAACTTTGAGCTTCCGAATGAAACAGACAGAATATGTCTGCAAACAACAGATTTTCTCTTTGTTAAGATTTTTCTCTTACAGAAAACTACATTTTCAGGTTAGATTTGTTATTCAGTAAATTAGGGAATTTGTTAAAGTTCTGATTAGCTTTCCAAAGCTATGCTCCTCTCCTGCAGCCTTTGGATCAAACTGCAGTGTGCTTAGTCCTGGTACTATGACCTCTTGTATTCATCTCTACCTCAGCTGTCCTCTTGACAGATTCATTCTGTACTTTGACAAATTCTAATCTGACTTTACTGTTTTTAGTGCTGATGAGAGGCTTCCACCATGCAATGTTGCCTTTACAATTGTGCTGCTGAAGTCTTCTGTGAACTGCAGATTGTGATCTTGTCACCCCTGCGCTGTGGATGTTGCTGCTGATTTCAGTGACAGTTGTTTTACAGATCTTATTCACAGCTCTAATCATTTTTCACATTGTTTTTCTTATGTGACCCAGTTGCCACATACACCAGTGTTTTCTTTTTCAAATATTCCAAAAGGTTGGTTTTACTACACCCAGTTGCCATGTTTTCACTTCGATCCAGCTGCTTTTCTTATTTTCTACACGGCTTGCTTTTCTTTAAAGTATTCTTACTGCGTTCAATGGCCATCTCTTACTTGTTTGACCTGTTTAATCCAAATGAGGGTAAGGGGGGTCTGGAGCCTCTTCTGGAATCGTCAGGAGCAGGGCAGGAACCAACCCTGGAAGGGAAGCCGCTTTACAGCAGAGCACACTCATTCACAAACACACAAACAGACACAGAATAAAACTGGAGTATCTGGAGAAAAGCTCACACAGACCTCAAGACAACATGCGCATTCCACACAGTCATGTACACACACAGTTTCACATGTAGTGCAGGACAGGTACATACCTAAATTTGGAATTAATAGGAAATTTGCAAAAACAAACTCTGCAGTGGGTTAACAGAGTTAAAAAGGAAGCTGCAAAGGAAAAAGAAGATTCACATAAGGCGTCCAAGACTAATAACTCCAAAGTGAGTAGTGGGGCATATGAGAACATTAAGGCAACCATAAAGAAGGATATTAGGGAGGCTAAAAGACAGTTTGAGAGGAATATAGAAGGTAAGGTGAAAGACGACCATAAGAGATTCTTTCAGTATTTTAGTAGTAAAAGAACAGTGAATTAGGTGGTGAAGTGCATCAGGAATAGTAAATGGTGAATTAAAAGATACAGAGAGTGAAATAACAGATGCTCTAAAGTTGCATTTTTCTGAGGTCTTCACAAGTGAGGAAGTGGATAATCTCCCAGAGGTAAATGGGACTACTAAGGGGGTACTGAGGGAGGTGTAGAGGGACAAGTGCTGCTCAGATTAAATTGGCTGAAATCAAACAAATCACCAGGACCAGGTCACACTTACTCTCAAGTTCTTAAGGAGGCTAGTGAGTACATACTGTATATAAATGCTTGACACATATGTTTAGAAAGTCACTGCGCACTGGAGAAATTATGAAGGACTAAAAAATGGCAAATATCATCCCATTATATAAAAAGTGAGACAGGGCAGATCCAAGCAACTATTGGCCAGTAAGCTTAACATGCATCACAGGAAAATTAATGGAAGCAATTATTAAGGATAAGATTGAGCAGCACATGGTAAGGACAGGAGTTTAACATACTAGAATTCTGTGAGGAAGCAACAAAAGGATACGATTAAAGTGGAGCTTATGATATTATTTATTTGAACTTTCAGAAAGCATTTGATAAGGTGCCACATGAGAGGTTGGGCATCAAATTAAAAGAAGTGGGAGTTCAGGGTGATGTCTGTAGATGGGTGCAGAATTGGCTCAGACACAGGAAGGAGAGGTTTATGGTGGGAGGAACCTCATCAAAACTGGCCGATGTTAAGAATGGTGTTCCACAGAGGTCAGTACTAGGGCCGCTGCTATTTTTAATTATATATATATATATATATATATATAGGCCGGCACGGTGGCGCAGTGGGTAGCGCTGCTGCCTCGCAGTTAGGAGACCTGGGTTCGCTTCCTGGGTCCTCCCTGCGTGGAGTTTGCATGTTCTCCCCGTGTCTGCGTGGGTTTCCTCCAGGTGTTCCGGTTTCCTCCCACAGTCCAAAGACATGCTGGTTAGGTGGATTGGCGATTCTAAATTGGCCCTAGTGTGTGCTTGGTGTGTGGGTGTGTTTGTGTGTGTCCTGCGATGGGTTGGCACCCTGCCCAGGATTGGTTCCTGCCTTGTGCCCTGTGTTGGCTGGGATTGGCTCCAGCAGACCCCCATGACCCTGTGTTCAGATTCAGCGGGTTGGAAAATGGATGGATGGATGGATGGATATGTATATATATATATATATATATATATATATATATATATATACACACACACACACACACACACACACACACACACACACACACACACAGTATAAATGATTTAGATAGAAATATAAGTAACAAGTTGGTTAAGTTTGCTGATGATACCAAGATAGGTGGATTAGCAGATAATTTGGAATCCATTATATCATTACAGAAGGACTTGGATAGCATACAGGCTTGGGCAGATTTGTGGCAGATGAAATTTAATGTCAGTAAATGTAAAGTATTACACATAGGAAGTACAAATGTTAGGTTCGAATACACAATAGGAGGTCTGAAAATCGAGAATATACCTTATGAGAAGGATTTAGGCAACATAGTGGACTCCACATTTTCAACTTCCCGACAGTGCTCAGAAGCCATTAAGAAGGCAAACAGAATGTTAGGTTGTATAGCACAATGTGTGGAGTACAAGTCCAAGGAGGTTATGCTCAACCTCTATAATGCACTGGTGAGGCCTCATCTTGAGTACTGTGTGCAGTTTTGGTCTCCAGGCTATAAGGACATAGCAGCGCTAGAAAAGGTCTAGAGAAGAGTGACTAGGCTTATTTCAGGGCTACAGGGAATGAATTATGAGGAAAGATTAAAAGAGCTGAGCCTTTCAGTTTAAGCATAATAAGATAAAGAGGTGACATGACTGAAGTGTTTAAAATTATGAAGGGAATTAGTACAGTGGATCGAGACTGTTATTTTAAAATGAGTTCGTCAAAAACTCGGGGACACAGTTGGAAACTTGTTCAGGGGAAACTACGCACAAACATTAGGAACTTTTTATTTACACAGAGAACGATAGACACTTGGAATAAGCTACCAAATAGTGTGGTAGACAGTAAGACTTTAGGGACTTTCAAAACTAGACTAGATATTTTTGGAAGAATTAAGTGGATAAGACTGGTGAGCTTTGTTGGGCTGAATGGCCTGTTCTCATCTAGAGTGTTCTAATGTTCTAATAGGATTGAGCAGCAAGGCAGCAGTGCTAGACTCTGTGGAGGTAGGTTTAGACTGACTGCTCCAAAATTTCAACAGTTAAGGGAAAAGCAATGGCCAATAAACACCTGACAGGCAGTGATGGAAGGCAAAATGGAGCCCCTGTTTTTGTAAAAGAATTTACCAAAAATGGCACCTCCATATAAGCTAAGGGGTCCCGTTTTGGAAATCTTGTCATACAGCTGTTATCAAAATCACCTTCTGCAGTTACCTTAATATTAGCTAAACACAGAAATGAAAATCTTGGGTATCTGTTTGGAAAAGAAGCACAATGTGCAAATCCCAGTTGTTCCAGCAGACTTTGCCCACAAATGATCACCGGTCTCCATAGGATGAGTAGGTAGGTCCTGTTTAAACATCATTAATGCTGGAGACATTTCTGTAACTCTCTTACTCTCTCCGTCTCTGTGTCAACAGCTCTGATGAGGGAGACTAGACATCCGTTAATAATCTGCTATAAACTATATGAAGTACGCTCTCTACTCAAGGACGCCTTGGGTATGAAACAGATAGTCATGCACATCTTACCCCCCACATCTCATAAAAGCCCAGAAGGTGACTGCACTACCCAAGATGCAAAAACACTCACTTTCAAGGGCAAGGTCAATATTTTTACACATACCTATAGTCACAATGAAAAAAAAGATACCTGACAAGTAATACATATGCTTATTTTATTGAAATATACGCCATGCAAAATATTTACAAAGGCAGCCTACATACAAGAGCTTTCAAAATATCTTATATGTAAAATAGGACCTCTAGAAAGTGCAGAAAATGAAGACTGTGCTACTGGTGACTGTTTGGTGGAGCACTGTGCAACTGGACATTGTGCATTTGTTTGCGATCACCCATAAAATTGAAAAGAAAAAAAAAAGTATATTCCTGTTTTTTTAATGCATTGGCCAATTTGAATAACATGTTTCAAGACCCAATGCACGAGAGGCTTGAATGTCTCATTTTCACATCCCTGAAACACCATCCAAGAATGTCCTTCTGCACAGCTTTCCTCACAATCAGCCAAGAGGCGCACAATCCATCCAAAAATGAGGGCCAAGTGTCCTCACACAGTGTAACAGGTCATGCAGAGTTATTGCTACAAGAGCAAGTTTTATGTTAAAGAAGACCCAAATGTCAGAAAGTGGGAGAGGCAGAGGCAAGTATACAGAAGCCATGCTGCAGCCAGGGTAGCGGCTGTGGTGCCAGTAAGTCACAGACCCTCCGATGCCCAACAGGTCACCACTGCCCTGAAGCAGGTGCCTGACAGAGCCAACATGTTGTGAAGATATGCAAGTGGGAATCTCTCAGATACTGAGCATGGAGAATTTTAAATGTACTTTTGCAATAACCTCCCTCATAGAGCTGACCTGAAAGTGGGTCCAACCTACGGTGTGAGAGGCTGGTATATCTTCAGGATCCCAAAACAAGACTTTCCAGTAGACACAGCAGGGTACAAGAGGTGGAAGGTCCACATTTTCACTTGACACCTGTCATGATTCAGCTTGGAATATTAAAAATAAATAATACTTCTTTACCTTTTCAAAATATATGCTATCTTTGGTAATAAAATAAATATATTTCAATTTAGTGTAGTGTGCAGGTTCTTTCTTTTCTGATAGGCATGCAGCCTTTTGCCAGCATGTACTTAGCCCTCTGTCAGCTTGAGGACAAGGCCTTTGGTGAAAATAACACGCCATTGAGGAGGAGAAGGCTGCTAAAGCCTGATGCAGATCTTATAATAATGAAACAACCCAGTAACTATTAAAATAATCCCTAGCAGCCACACAATAGTGCCACAAAGACTTTCTAGACTTTATGGGTAACTGTGCATTCTGACAGTTTCCGCCACAGAATGTCCTTTAAACTCGCTGCTATGGTATTTTTTGTTCAGGTTAATCAAGACAGGGACTTCTGTAAATAGCTGGCACAAAGATTATTATAGTCGGGAAAGGTATGGCTACTAAGGCTACTATGACAAAGAACAGAAGATGTCACTTACGCTTTCATGGACCTTGTGTCTTCCAGAAGAGTTTTCTGAATTTAAAATGACATGTACTTCAAAAAAGGCAGTGCTAATAGCAGAGTTTCAATTGTCTCAGATTGCACCAGAAAATGAACAGACTGAAGCAATGCTTTGATTACCACATTAGCACTGATCTATGGTGGGAACGCACCAAACAGAAAAGGACCCATTTTAGGAGTGCAGCTGACTGGCAAAAAAAGGCCTCTTTGGTGTGAAGTTCATATTGTCTGCAGGTTTCTGTTTAACCTCGGCAGTAGCAGTTTCAGTTAAAAAGGACGTCTGCTTTCCAGTGTCCACTGCTAGGAAGGACTGTGTGGGATCCACTCGGGTAGCAAGGGCAACGTGGTACAGGCAGTACTTGAGCTTGCCAATCTGCAGATACAGCCTGGCCTTGCATTATAATCGGGTTATGTCACTCACATTTTAAAATGTTGATAGCATCCATTTGAGCTGAAATAAATGTCCACAGCTTAATGAGTTAGTACTGGAAAGAAAAGTTTGAACAACTTAATTTCCGAAATGAGCTAACAAAGAATATTCTAGATATCTGGATAGGAGGCATCATGGTCATCGAGAAGCAGGTGTAACAGGAGACAAATCACACATGGCTTGAGGTGACCGGATGGGCAGCTACATGTCAAAAAAGAGAAGCTAGCAAGAGCTCAGCGTGAGGGCCTGAACTTTAATTTGACATACGTAATTATTGCTATAAACATAAGGCATTTTTACTGATACAAAGTGTTTTGTACTATATGCAAAAACTACATTGTCTTAGTGCACACGTCTTTGGAAACATTAAGTGTTAGCCAATTTGTTTATTCTAATAAGGCTTTTTAAGTAAAAAAAAAAAAATAATAAAAACAGCAAGAAAAAAGGGTGATGAGAGCTATAAATGACAAGATAAGAGAGTGAAAGGTAGAGACTATATGTAAATACTCCTGTGGATATTAAAGTATTAATGCTTTGATGTCACTGTCCACAATAATGTCCGTCCGTCTATAAAGCACATTTGAATTTGGGACAAAAGCGAGACGGCTGCAGCGAGAATGTGAGTAGGAGCCAGTGAAATGTACAGCCCTGCTAAGCATTGCATGTTGTAGTGGTGAGTAAACGTGTGAAATTTGAAATGCTAAACCTCGACAAATAAATTTACACAATAAACAGCTAGGACAAAGTGCTAGGATGAAAACTACTGCACTTACCAGCCATGATTCTAAAACTGTATAAAATGTAAATGTAACATGAAACTTCAGACAAGTCAATGGAAACCCGAAAAACTGCTCTGCTGTACTTATGGACAAAGCATTCTGAGAAGCAGCTTTCTGGACATTTAACAGAAGCGTGGGTTACAATTACATTAAAAAGAAAGAAAAATATAACTGTAATGTCATGAATAGTTCACCAGAGATACTACATGAATGTTCATTTATATGCACCACTACTAGTCATTTGTTTTTGGAAAGTAGGTTGCCACATTCATGGCTGATGTCAAGGAAATTGTTCTGACTAATGCAGGAGTTGGTTTGTTTTGAGCATGACATCTTAAAGCTTTGTATCCAGATGAAAGAATTCCAATGACCTTGAGGTGTTTACGTGAGCTGGGGAAGAACCGTTGTTTGCTTCTGCCATGAAACCCTCTCAAACAAAGTGGCGACAGTATTGTATAAATAAATATCAAGCAGCTGCATCAGCCGCTCCAGTTCGGGATCCGACTAACACTTTCTTTGGCAATGGAAGCCTTGTGTACCTTTCTTGGTCACAGTTTCAGTTGCACAAAATGTAGCCCTCTCTTCCAACCAGGCTAGTCTCTGATCACTGAATGGAAAAGTGGCTGGGCAAAGAAGGTCACTCAACTACTGCAGACATCAGAATCATGACAGCTATTCCACTGCACATCAGCAGGACCTGCTGTAGAGAACTCCTGTTGGGGAGACACAACCAAATAATGGGGGGTTACCAATCACCAAGGCCTCCAGTAGCCTAATCCACACCAAAAAACCAACCATTGTCTAGGAATATCCATGCAAGCAGTGACACCACACAAATGCACAAGATACCACTGTAAAATTTGCATTATCAAACAAAAAAGAGCTGCCTTAACCTCCAGTAGGTAAAATCTACTGTCTTCTTATTAATTTTCATTTAATATTTGACTAGCAAAACCCTCAACCTGGCAACAGTCTCACAGACGGAACGTGACATATCTCCATCCTGAACGTTTATTGAATGATTTCCCAATTGTAAAGCACACAGTGTGGCATTGGTTAACTGCTGTTTCCAAGCCAATGCACCAAAGACTAAATAATCAGAAGATGTACTAAATATTCACCTGCCTGCTTCAAGTCATGAGAATCAGAGCCAGAAACCCTACAAATAGTGGAAAGCCACTGACCAGATGCTCACCTGGGATTGGCTTCCTCAAGTAGCTCAGGTACCACATTGACCAAAGCAATGTAAAGAAAGCCACCAGAAGTAAAGGGCAAAATCCAAGCTGTACTGTTCTCTGGGGGAAGAAAAAACAAACATAACAATAAAACACCCGTACAAGAACAGACTATGCAGCAGAGTGTAGCCCCTACCTTTCAGAAATGTTTTATTAATATCCATTACGATCTTCCTCTTATCCATTTGCTGATTTGACCTGTGCCCTTTAGAGAAGACCTTATTTTAACCCCAATTAATATGGAGAACAAAATGATTGTACACATTTTACCTGCTTGACTGGCTGTTTTGATACCAATAACAAAAAAAAAAAATTTATTCTCAAGTGTTTTATTCCCAGCTCTAAATCTCAAAATGAAACTTTCCTATACATAAAACCTAACATGAGAAGACATGTGGGACCACAGGAGGCCTTCAGAGTATTAATGGACTGGGAACGAAGTTCCATAACATGATGTACAAACATCCTTCTACATGAAAATCTACAGAAAAGTAGGACTCCTAACATAAAACACCCCCTCTACCCAGTAACTAACAAACGTGCCTCCATACCTGCTCCTTTGGGAGACTGAGCACACAGAGCAAAGCAAGCTCCCAACAAGCCTCCAAAAGCTGTAGAAAGCTGCATCTTTGCAGCACTCCAACGATCAAATCCTGCTCTCAGAAGAATGGCAAAGTCCCCCACCTTAAAAAAAACAGGGAAAAAAACAACGTTTGGTGTCATCATAAAATCACCAGACATGGATCACAATACTCATAAAGCAATTCTCTGAATGTATTTGTGTTTTCTGTTCTTTGAAATGGACTGGTACTCACACCAGGGTCATTTCTGTCTTACAGTCAATTCGGCATTCCACATGGATTACAGTTAAGTTCTGGTTTAGTGTCAAATCTACTCTATATATATTACTATATAAATATAAATAAATATAAAATCCTAAGCCTAGAAGTGCAACGATTTTGTGCAACGATTTTATGTGACTTTTTATGTCACGCTTTAAATCGGGCTTACTTTAAAACCTACATATATATGTTTGGTATCATTCTTTTCAGAATTTATCGAACTTTAATGTGATGTTGTTAGATTTTCAGATTCTTATTCCGTTTGTAAATTATAAACTAAAATATCAAGAAAGTCATGGTTCTTTATATCAAGAAAGTTGTGTTTTTTATTTGTAATCAAGTAAACTCTCTTTCACAGAAACAAACTATTAAAAAAAATTAACTATTCATAACAGCAATGTTTGCATTTGGGTGATTTAGTTAGCTGAAGGTCTATATATATATATTATATAAAAACGGACAAATGAGATGCACTAATACTCACGTCAATACTTGTATTAGTCTGATATTGCCACCTACGTAAAACTCAGTATCAGCTCCATTATATGGCAATTTTTGAGCACTAAAAGCAAATTGGCCTTGAAGGTCAGTCAGCTAAAACTGGTTGCAAAACATAAAGTTGAAATTGTAAGATAGCTTAAAGTAAAACAGTAAGTGGCCAGGGTCTTCTTCACATATGAAAAACGGTGAGAGTTTGTAGTCGTGGAATAGCTTAAGACAGAACAAAACAATCCCCATTGAACAAGTGGTGGTCACATACCGGTGAGTTTTCTTTATGTATACGGTCTTTGTGTTGGGTTGTACGGAGTACAAAGTTTATTTTCAGCAGAGCTGTGACATACTAATTTGAAGTTGCTACATATCTGAACTTATTTCACGCACCACTTTAGTATATGAAATAAAATTAAAAGTCATTTAAAAAGTTCCAAATCTCTCTAATCAGCTTTGTGTAATTGCAGTCGACACTCTGTCATTTGCTAAAGGAACACTTAGTGCAGCAAAATGCATACTAATGCTTCGGATACAGAAAAACTTCATGTGGAGATGCCACTAATGACTAAGCAAGCACTACATAGTTATGCCAGTTAACAAAAAAAAGTAATTTCATATAAAAATAAATGTAGAGCAATTTACTTAATGGCAATGTGCCAATATGCCAATTTCGGTTGGCTTTAATTTTGCACATACCACCCAGTGGTGTTTCAAATCCTTTACTTCTCTGCCAGTTGCACTTCAGATTGACCATGGCTCCAAATAAACCTCAAATGCAAACAAAGATATATGTAATGTTTGCAAGTTTTTAATTTATTTTTTTGGAATTTATGCAATGGAAAATGGTTATGTTTACATATGTCGTCTTTATTAAAGTAGTTTTCACCCGTGTCTCTTAAGCAAGTGCATGGGTCATAAGCATGTCACGCCTTACAGACACACTACAGCCAAAGAAAAGTAAAAATATTGGGTATACATCTTTTGCTGGCATTGTATTGCTGTCATTATACTGATAAGGCACAGAAGTGAGAAATTCATTTTACTACTGTATGTTAACATGACAAACTTTAGCTTGAAAAGCAGATCTATCTTTGCAAATGTAATATCCCGAGATTAGACAGTGTTTTCCATTCCAGAAGAATCAATATAGACTGGTCCTGGCCTACTTTAGCAAGACAGTTTCTTTCAGAACTATGTACAAGTGAGGTCAACAAAGAGCTTTTTAGTGCAGCTTCATGAGTTATAGCTAAAAGCAGAAACAGTTTGAACTGTGACAGAGCTGAAATGTTATTGCTTTTTAAGAAAAGACAGCAGCCAAGCTACACGCACTTCAGAACAGGTCATCCACCTAAAGCTAAGCATGTCTGGGCCCGGCGAGTACTTGGATGGGAGACCATCTAGGAAAAGCTTGGGTTGCTACTGGATGAGGAGTTGGTGAGGCCTGCAGGGGGCACTTACACTATGGTCTGAATGTGGATCCCAATGCCCCAGTGCAGTGACGGGAACACTGTGCTGGTAAAAATGGTGCAATCCTTCAGATGAGGCATAAAACCGAGGACCTGGTCATAAAAAATCCCTGGGCATCCTAAGTAAAGAGTAAGGTGTATCCAGATGTCCAAGTTAAATTTCCCACCACAGCGTGGTCATTCTGGCCCCATAATCATCCACTGGCTCTCTTTGTCCCTCACCCCTTTACCACCTAACAGCCAATATGTGTTGAGTGTACTGGCGTAGAAATGGCTGCCGTTGCATCATCCAGGTGGATTCTACACATTAGTGGCGGTTGAAGTGGCTCCCCACTCACTGAAGTGCTTAAACTAGTGAGAAAAGTGCTATATAAATGTAAAGAAATTATTATTATTATTGTTATTACAAAGAACCTGATGCTAATATGTGAAAGCTTATTTAAGCTAGATATTTATTTGACTTGTCAAGAATTTCAACTAGACCGCAGCTTATTTTTTTAATTAAAATTTCAAGTTCATTAGAGTTTGAAACTATTGTTGGTTAAATATTAAAACATTTAAATGATTTAATGCTGATTTTAATAAATATTATTAAAATACTGGTTCATTCATTCCTTAACAAAAGCCATAGGTTTCATTCATTCTGGCATATGAAATAAAATCTTGTTCTCATATATTTGACTTTGAAAATGCAGTTTCATTCTTTTCTTTCTATAATAAAAGGTTATGTTCACTATTCTGTATCTGTCTACAGTATTCATTAATTATTTCACATCAGCGGTCAAAAATGGTACCAGTGCTCCCATAATATGCAGTGCTTGTTACGTTACAATATTTGTTAATATGACTGGCTATTCAGTAACTTTACAATCTGTGGATAGAAACAGTCTCTGGATCTACTTGTGTGAGTGCCAGTGTATCATTTTCTAGAAAAAAAGGTGTGAGAAAAGTGGCTGTGCAGGATGGCTAAGTTCTTTAATTATACTATTTGCCTTTCTAAAGCAAAGTGTGTTGTGTGTTCTGAATAGAAAGTAGTCAGTGCCTATAATACTCTGTGTCACCTTCACCACCCTCTGCAGCTTTATGATCTTGAGCTGAACAGGTGCCATACCAGAATATGATGCAGCCAGTGAAAATAGTCTCTTACTGTTCACTTGCAGACATTCATGGCAACAGATGCAGAAATGCATCCTCAAATGTCTGAGCAAGTAGAGGCACTGATGATGTACTACACTGCAGATGACTCATGCAGAAGGAAAATAAAGAAATACACTTACCTCATGAGGTATTTCATGAAGGAGAATTGCAAATGTTGTCAGAAAGCCAACCTGAAAAACCAACAAGATTATTCTTATGAGAATACTGTATATGACACGGAATTCATGGTCACATTATTTAATATCAAGTGCCTGCTTTCAGAAAATGATAAAACCACGGGGTCTTGTCAGGAACCCCCAACCCCCATCACCACTGTAAAAAAGACCTAGTTCAATGCTTTAGGAGCAGAACTGTTCTCTCCATTATCATGTAATACTCACCTCACATGGTTGAAGCATGCCTCAATGGAGTTTAACATAATAAGAAGTAGTAAGGGACTACTAAATTGTGTGGGATGCTTTTAATGGCGACTTTTGAATGGTTATGTTACAAAAGACTGGTGAGGGAAACTGTTACATATTACAATGAGGCAGTAAAAGGTTTCGTGCTATTGGTGTTTATGCCTGTGTTTTCATTATTTTTTTCCCCCCAAAGATCAGTTATATTATTTGTCACATGCTGGTCAAATCATATTTGAGAGCAAAATGACTGGCATAAAGAAGCAATATAAACAAAATCCAAAATAAGCAAAATCTCTGTGGAGCTAGATTTCAATTAATCATTTTAGGTGAGGTGTTTGACCCAACTAAATTTGCTTTCAAAATGTGATTATGCAGTGCTAAAAATGCAGTGATTGATTCAAAAGTTTATATTTGCTGTGATTTACAGGAATGCGTTAGGGCTGAACATGACATGAAATTTGCTTAAAATTAAAATGCACTGAAACATATTTTGCAATGAATCTACACAGCCTTCCTTACAATTTCCAAGTGAAAAAATATTCCTGTTATAGCAATACCAAATTAGTCCAGATATAACTAATCACTTTCAAAAAATCACACACCACATTAGTTGCCGACCTGTGGCAAATTGAAGTGATTTGCATAATTTGAGGATAATTTCTGCAGTTCCTGTAGGTTCCATCTGCTGGGTATTATACATCAATGCAGTAATAAAATTACAGCATTAAACATTGAGGGGGAGGGATGTGCAAAGGCATGGGTTAGAGGTATATAAATATGTAAAATATTATTTCAAGTACAGTTAAGAGAATTATTCATTAGTAAAAGATATATGGCACCAGACTATCTAGATTAAGATGTCCTTTGGAACTGTCAGCCTGAATGATCAGAGAAGCTACTGGAAAGCACCAAATGACCTGATAGTTATAAATGGCTGTCTTTTATGTTAGCAAAGTATTTCCAGTCAGATCTGGGAACTCAACCTACCACTCTAGTTTTTCTTGAAGACTTTCATTGGTATTTAAAAAATATTTATTATATTTTATATATATTTTTATTTGTTGCATGTTGTTTTCACATTTCAGAGTTTCAATATTACCTTATGTTATTTTCATATATGATTTCATACTGTATTAGAATTATACTAGGGGGCTCCGCCCCCTGCTCGCTTCGCTTGCCAACCCCTGGTGTTGGGAATGACAAAGAGCGTGATGTATGAATGAGATATAGAATAGTGTGACGGTGTAGATGATGCAAATAGAAAGCAAACAATAAAGTGTGTGGCACAGTGTAAAGGTTTATTTGAAAATGTCTTTGTACACACCGTTTAAATGTAAAAGGTAATTCCAGCTCAGAACTTGTAAGGTCATTTAAGATGGTTATTGTTGTGATCAGAGTCAAGTTTGTCAGAGCTTAGAAAGAGTTGTGTCTCTCCAGGAAGTAATGGAATGACTTGGGTATTTATGTTTTCCACATTAATATTTTTTGGACATAATATAGTGCGTTGTGTTAAAAGGGGCATTTGGTCTAATGAGATTGCTGTTCCAAATCTCTCTGTAACTAAGTCGTCGCAGATAAAGGCTTGAGGAATTGTAATAATATGTGGCTGAAGTCCATCTGTATTGGTGAGTGTACCATCTCTCAGTTGTAATAAGCAATTGTTATGATCTGGTTCTGGACATCGTATCTTTTTTACTAACTGTGTCTTTTGAAAGTAATGCCAATTGTCTGCGTATTTTAAGGTGCACTGAACAATAGCTGAGTGCATGGCATCTGGAAGAATAGCTAATCACTGTCTAAAATCTCCTCCTCATAAAAGTACCTTTCCTCCAAATCGAATATTATTATTCATAAACGTTTGTAGAAGTTTATGAATGGTGTTGAGTAAGTGACTTCATGCCATTGAACATTCATCAATAAACAACATTTTTTCAAGACGGATGTCACGTGCAGTGCCACCGTTAATGTTCATAGTGGATACCGATTTGTAGGATCTAATGCAGTTGATAAAGATTTAACTTTCAGGTACATCGTCAGTTATAAGCTTCTGTAGATATTCAGTATATGAATGTAAAGAAGGCAGTCTAATTTGACCCTTTTGACAACAACGTGTAAATGTATAACTTGTATTGCCAGTTGTTTCTTCAGGGAAGTGAACTGAATGACAATGATTGCAAATGACATTCATTAATCTGAATGAATTTTCCTGGTGTATGTTTTGCTTGTGCCGTTTTAGAGGCGCGTTGTTGCATGTGTAGTATTTAGGACGTGTTGTTTTGGAGCTGTAATCGATTTGCCTGTGCTGTGTGAGAAGCCCGTTGTAGCCTTCGCTGCCATTAACGTATGTCTGAGACGGGAGGTGTTTCGTTTTGAATCCGTGCCTGTTGCGATGCAGCACTTTGATTGATAGTTTGCGTCATGTGGATCCAGGATGTAGATTTGTGCATATTTGCGTTGTTGATTTGTTTCAGGGTGCACTGTTCCAATGCGATGCAGTATTTGTGCACATATGGGAAAGCAGTATGGGCCATTGCCTTTTGGTGGCCTGATATTTACTAAAAGCAAATGAACTATTGTAGGATCTAATGCAGTTCATAAAGTTTTTACTTTTAGGTACATCGTTAGTTAGAAGCTTTAGTTGAGCTTTGCGTTTTTGGAGTCGAGACATTTTTTCTTTTAGAAATATGGATAAGTAATAAGGAGTATTGCACTCACTGTTAATATGGAGCCTTTTCTGCGGTTGAATGGTTAATAGTGCCTTATTGTAATGAGATCTACCTATGCTGCATAGCCGTCTATTTTGTTGTTTCTTTCGTGTTCGTGTGTTTGTTTCTGTTATCATTTCCTTTTCGTTTTGTACCCGTGACCGTATATTCATGACTTGTTTCTTTCTCAGCATGCGAAATATGGATAAGTAATAAGGAGGATCGCAGTCACTGTTAATATGTTTCCTTTTCTGCAGTTGAACGGTTAATAGTGCTTTATTGTAAGGAGATCCACCTATGCTGACACCTATGCTGTCTAGTGTGAAGGTGTTGACGTTCACTTTAGAATATGTGGCTTTGGGTGTCACTTCTTATGGATGTGTGTGTGTGGGGGGGGGGGGGTGAGGATTGTTGTTGCGCGAGCGTCTTCTTTCTTTTTGTGTTCCTGTGTCTTGTTGAATCCCCCTCTTTGTGTGTGTCCCGTCCCTTGCTTGTAGGGTCTGGGGGGTGGTTTTGTGTTCTTTTTTTTGTGTTCCATGGGCTTGTTGAATCCCCCTCTTGGTGTGTGTCCCGTCCGGTGCCTGTAGGGGGGGGGGGGGGTGCCTTGCTGTTGTGCGCGAGCCTCTTTTTTTTTTTTTTTGGGTCTAGTTTCGTGTGCAATGTGTTTCGTGCTTTGCTTGCGTTTGAATACTTTTTTATGTGCCTTTTCCTTTTTTCGGTGCTCTTTGCGCCTCATTTCTCCATTTTTCCTGTGCTCACTCCTTTTTTCTGTGGTCTTGTCCGCCTCTCGCGGCCCCTCATCCGCCTCTCTCGCCCTCTTTTGTCCGCCTTTCTCGGCTCCTCAGCCGACTCTCGCGGACTCTTTTTGCGCCTGCGCAGTACGTCTTTTTGCAGCTACAGCCCATTGCCGGATGTGCCTGCGTCCATCATCCGGTTTAGCATTCTCGGTTAGTAATATGGATATGTGTAATTGCTAAACAGCACACTGGGATTTTAAGTGGAAACGAACTGAATTGAAAGGAATTTGCTATACAACTCCTACTGCAAAGTAAGATTGTTGTGGCAGCTAATGTCATGGGCAAGGTTTTGATTAACTGGGGAAGTAGCACTTTTCCCACACAAAAGGGAAAATTAAAAAACAAAGAAGTTCTTCAAACTATGAAAATGCAAGAAATCATACAGAATTCACCTTCAGATTGCAACGACCAGAAACACAAAGAAGACGGAGGACCAATGTGAAAATGTCTGTGATATAATTTCAAGACTTCTGTTTATCACCACAGCTCAATATACTTATGGGGCTTGAACAGCTGTGTGCAAAGCCTGGTACCATCCTATCCATATATTATCTGCTACAATTGCTACTTATCGAATTTGATCCTAGTCAATTATGTGTAATATTTATTTTTCTGATAAACAGCTGAGTAGTGTTGATCAGCAAAATTTGCCAAATCGTTTCTCGCAGCAAATACACAGTGTTGACCGGTGACTTTGTTTGCTGAATTTTTTTGGAAATTTGGCGTGCAGCTGGCTTAGACCAGCATTTTTTCCCCAGTGTCCCATGATGCTTTGCGAGGCCAGAATGACATCAAAGAGCTGTAGCAGCCATGTGCAGAACTTTCACACATGGGTATTATAAGCATAATCCATATCACATTTACATTGTTGCACGATAAGCTTCATGCATGCATGATGTCACTATTTCTGTAAGATGTCACAACCTGCATGCATTTAAAAAAAAATATAACTGGCAGTATCTTCATTTTAGGGGTACATTAGCTTACCATAATGAGAATATTATGAAAATACTTTGTTGCTCTACATGGATTAATTGTATTTTGAATGATCACTGCTAGATTAGCATGTTATGCTCTTCACAATGTAGCACAGATCAGGCACAGGCCTCCAAATACATAATGGAGATTCTTCATATCATAGGCTCTCTAGGTGTGCCAGTATGTGCCGGTACACACAGGTATACATTGTCTGCCGGTGCTCCAAAATCAAACAGAGAAGTGTTGGTAGAGAATAGCGCTAACCGATCTGCAAGTGCTGCCAGAAATGTGCCAGATCCACATAAGGAAAATTAGCCACTCTACACAGTACCAAGTCAAACCAATAATTTCTTACAAAAATACACACGGTAAACTAAATGTATGTGGAAAACACTAACAATTAAATTCAGTTTTGATACATTTTGCATTTCAAATCCCAGATTTTGAAAACACATGAGACTCTGTGAAATAACAACAAAATATTTATTACAATTTACAAGGCTTTTCTATTTTTTTGAAGTAAGAAAAAAGTACGAAGCATCTCTACAAATACTGTGGATCAGAAACACAAAAAGACTATTGCAACATTATAATCTACTCAGAACTAGTTCAGTTCCTCCTTCCACACCAACTTCAATGCATTTTGCAGAGCCCAGCAAAGTTTCTGTGATTTCACTGAACTCATGGTGAAGTGAACAGGGTTTGCTCATCACTAGTGATGAGTGTGGCATACAGAAAATGGGCAGTGTAAACACCTTGGAGGGCATTAGGTACCAGACTCACCTTTCTGCTTACAAGAAAACTTCCTGCAACAGCCAGGCCATGTGTGAAGTTATCGATGCAATTGGCCAGAAGGTTCAAGTAGCCACTTGTCTGTGGAGTCATAATTAGGACATCACTTAAAGATCAGAAAGGAATACCATAACCAGAGGCAGAAAAATGAAAAGGCAACCATAATGCATGCTGCACCGAGAAAATTACCAATACGTTTGGTAGCATATTACCTACTTGGCTCTAAGATACTGAGGAAGCAGAAAGCAATATAACTGAAGGCGTCATAATTAATGTGTGGCATGCACATTGGTATAACTATCAGCACATCTACAGTAGATTCAGGTACAAGCAACACAAGCAACTCACCTTTATTTTAATTGCCGGTTGCTGAAGGTTCATGTTTTTTACTTTTAGAGCAGAGCTGTCACAGACTCCATTGTGCCGAACAGCAGTCCTTGGGTACATTCCATTACCAAGCTTGTTCTCATGAACCAAAGAACTCTAAAATAAAAGAAAAAATATTTTCTTTCACATTTAAATATTTAAAAAATGAAATAATACATTTGTTCTTTTTGAAGAAAAAATATTCTTTTTTGCTTTCATTTTACAAAAGATCAGACGATCAGAAAAAGAACCACATAAAATCTACATTTTTGCTAAATATCAGTTCATGTATTAAGATGCTATTAACCTGAATGTGAATTAGTGAAGCCTTCAAAGTGTACATTGACAACTTTTTTTTCTCCAGATATTCCTTCTGATCTTGACATGTGCCTCTATAATTTAAGTTACAACTAGGGTTAGTGAGACTAGTTTCAGACCATGACAGTCATCCAGCTGGATACATCCCAAACCTTATAAGCATGTATTGACCAGTTGTGATTAAAATGTTTTGCAAATGCTAGTAATAAGGCTAAGTTGTTATGCACATATTTTTGTGGATGTGGAAGAAAAACCTCACATAGAAATAAGGTGAGCAGACATCCACACAGATAATGACATGGTGCAAAATTAATGATCTGGATTTACAAACAACCGTGTCACCAAGCCTTTCTACAGAATACACCAAAAACCCAATAACAGGGAAAATGTGAAAGCAAAAACTGCAGGAATGTAATTAATCTTGAAGAAAACCAAAGCCTCAGGGGCACAGCTTCCCCAAAAAACACAAACCTGTGGCAGAGACATGTGAATGGTTTAATTTCTTATGAATTTCTGTCAAAAAGGTAGGAGAAGCTAGCTGGCCAACAGATCAAGTGGCCTTTTAAAAGACAGCTCAGTAAATGTGATAATCTTAACAATAAGGAGAAAAAATGAAATCTTAAAAATAAGGACAAAAAGGATGTCAATAGACAAAAATACATTAGTAGCTATTACATGAAAAACTGCTGCAAGAAGAAGCCAGACCAATATATAGATCAGTGCTGCACCCCCTTCACATTTATTGACAGATATTTAGAAATGCAATGACACTTGTTCTACTACAGTACATGCTGTCATATATACAGTACTGTGCAAAAGTTTTAGGCAGGTGTGAAAAAATGCTGTAAACAAAGAATGCTTTCAAAAATGGAATCATTTATTTTCATCAATCAACAAAATGCAGTGAATGAACAAAAGAGAAATCTAAATCAAATCAATATTTGATGTGACCACCCTTTGCCTTCAAAACAGCATCAATTCTTCTAGGTACACTTACACACAGTTTTTGAAGGAACTCGGCTGGTAGGTTGTTCCAAACATCTTGGAGAACTAACCACAGATCTTCTGTGGATGTAGGCTTCCTCACATCCTTCTGTCTCTTAATGTAATCCCAGACACACTCGATGATGTTGAGATCAGGGCTCTGTGGGGGCCACACCATCACTTCCAGGACTTCTTGTTCTTCTTTACGCTGAAAATAGTTCTTAATGACTTTGGCTGTACATTTGGGGTCGTTGTCCTGCTGCAGAATAAATTTGGGGCCAATCATAAGCCTCCCTGATGGTACTGCATGATGGATAAGTATCTGCCTGTATTTCTCAGCATTGAGAACACCATAAATCCTGACCAAATCTCCAACTCCATTTGCAGAAATGCAGCCCCAAACATTCAAAGAACCTCCACCATGCTTCACTGTTGCCTGCAGACACTCATTATTGTACCGCTCTCCAGCCCTTCGACGAACAAACTGCCTTCTGCTACAGCCAAATATTTCAAATTTTGACTCATCAGTCCAAAGCACCTGCTGCCATTTTTCTGCACCCCAGTTCCTATGTTTTCGTGCATACTTGAGTCGCTTGGCCTTGTTTCCATGTCGGAGGTATGGCTTTTTGGCTGCAACTCTTCCATGAAGACCACTTCTGGCCAGACTTCTCCGGACAGTAGATGGTTGTACCTGGGTCCCACTGGTTTCTGCCAGTTCTGAGCTGATGGCACTGCTGGACATCTTCCGATTTCGAAGGGTAATAAGCTTGATGTGTCTTTCATCTGCTGTACTAAGTCTCCTTGGCCGACCACTGCGTCTACGATCCTCAACGCTGCCCGTTTCTTTGTGCTTCTTCAAAAGAGTTTGAACAGCACATCTTGAAACCCCAGTCGGCTTTGAAATCTTTGTCTGGGAGAGACCTTGCTGATGCAGCATAACTACCTTGTGTCTTGTTGCTGTGCTCAATCTTGACATGACATGAAACTGTCTTCCACAACCTCACCTTGGTAGCAGAGTTTAGCTGTTCTTCACCCAGTTTTAAGCCTTCTACACAGCTGTTGCTGTTTCAGTTATTGACTGTTTCAACCTACGTGTGACATTGATGATCATTAGCAACTGTATGGTATAATTGGTTGATCATACACCTGACTATAATTCTACAAAATCCCTGACTGTGCAAGTGTACCTATAAGAATTGATGCTGGTTTGAAGACAAAAGGTAGTAACACCAAATATTGATTTGATTTAGATTTTTCTTTTGTTCGCTCACTTTGCATTTTGTAAATTGATAACAATAAACAATCATTATTTATATTTCTGAAAGCATTCTTTGTTTACAGCATTTTTTCACACCTGCCTAAAACTTTTGCACAGTACTGTATATGACATAAGAAGTTTGATCAACAAAAGGAGATAAGCATTCATCAGGCTCATTTGGTTAGCTAATACCTAGCTGTCCTAATATCTCATTCAGATACCATTTAAAAGTTTTCAAGGTTTCCACTTGAACTACATGACTTGGTAGATTGTTCCCAAAACTCTTTTTATGCAGAAGTCTTAAATACACTTCCCCTTAAGTTCCAGTGATGTCCTTAAGTGGTTTACTAAAAAGATGCAAGCTGGTTTGACTCAGAATCACTGTGTCAGAAAACAGGAAAACCCAATTTATGTCTAAACAAATATGAATTAAACCTCTGACCATATTTCTCAAGTTTATACACAAATGAAACACATATAACTTCAAAACTTTAATTTGTACCTGAAGGATTGTACTTAAGCTATTCTGTGACAATTACCCATAAATTACTAAAGCATCCACCTTTTACAGTATATGTATATATAAATATATGTTTTCCTCCACATTATGTAAATTAATTAGTGCTCATAATACTTAATAGCATCATAGCCTTTAATAGAGTTTAACTGAGGAAGCACACTCAACTTCCATTTGTTTAATCTTTTGCTGCTGCAAGTGATTAAACTGAATTACAGAGTGCCCAGTACATCTACAATGACATATTTAATACACACTTATCTTAAAGAAAACCAATATTTCCAAGTTAAATCAAAATTGGTCCTCATTGAGTTCTGAACATTTTTGTGTGAAAACATCCCTACATGCGCAAAAGAAAAAAAAATCTACTTTCCTAAATTAGAAAGCAAAGTTTTTCAAAAAGTATGAATGTGTTAAAGCTCTCAGGTCTCAAGAGTAGATGCAAATGAGCATCGCTCATACCTTTATTATGCAGCAGTGAAAAATTCTCAGAAGAATACGAAGTAAACATAAACAGGCTGGCTCAAGCAGGAAAGGTGTTTGAATGGGCTGGAGGCTGCTGAATCTTAGATTTTCATGAATACAACTGGTAAGGATTTTCATACTTCAGTTGAATCACTGTTGTTATATTTTGTTTTAAAAGCAAAGTGTGGTAAATGGTAGAGGCTTACTAAAAAGTTATAAACTTACTTAAACTGCAGACATTTTTATGGTGTCATTTTTACATTTTTAAAAATGTAAACAAATAAATTGACACTAAAATCTTCTATGTTTTTCATGGAGCAGAAGAACTCAGTCTTGCTTCAGACCCTTAACAATTCTTTTTCTTTCGGCTGCTCCCGTTAGGAGTTCCCATAGCAGATCATCTTATTCCATATCTTCCTGTCCTCTACATCTTACTCACACGCCCCACCAGCATGTCCTCTCTCACCACATCCATAAACCTTCTCTTAGGCCTTCCTCTTTTCCTCTTGCCTGGTAGCTCTATCCCTAGCATCCTTCTCCCAATATACTCTCCTCTGCACATGTCCAAACCAACGCAATCTCACCTCTCTGGCTTTGTCTCTCTCTCTAATGTACTCATTCAAAATCCTGTCCATCCTCTGCAAATCTTAACATCTTTAACTCTGCCACCTCCAGCTGTATCCTGTCTTTTCGTTACTGCCACCATCTCCAAACCATATAACATAGCTGGTCTTACTACTGACTACACTGAACAAATGATAATAAAGTTGTATCAGCTCTAAATTCAGCCTGGTCAAAGTTTAGTTTATGGCATCTTCTAGAAACACGGTTATCAGTTTCGAATTTTTGTCCTAAATCTCTCTTTATTTTTTTTTAATACTTACTTTAACTCTGTCAACGATTGCTTCTCTGGCTTCATAACATCACAAAGCCATTGCACTGCTTTAACATTCATTCAGATAAATAAGGTGAAGAAGTTGAGTGTAATTATTAAACGTAACACTGTTCACTTTTAAATTTATAAAATACAAGGGGCATATTTAAGAGAACAAGAGCTTTTAAGTATACAGTGATCCCTCGCTATATCGCGCTTCGCCTTTCGCGGCTTCACTCCATCGTGGATTTTATATGTAAGCATATTTAAATATATATCGCGGATTTTTTGCTGGTTCGCAGATTTCTGCGGACAATGGGTCTTTTAATTTCTGGTACATGCTTCCTCAGTTGGTTTGCCCAGTTGATTTCATACAAGGGACGCTATTGGCAGATGGCTGAGAAGCTACCCAACTTACTTTTCTCTGTCTCTCTTGCGCCGACTTTCTCTGATCTTGACGTAGGGGGATTGAGCAGGGGGGCTGTTCGCACACCTAGACGATACGGACGCTCGTCTAAAAATGCTGAAAGATTATCTTCACGTTGCTATCTTTTGTGCAGCTGCTTCCTGAAACGACATGCTGCACGGTGTTTCGCATACTTAAAAGCTTGAAGGGCACGTATTGATTTTTGACTGAAAAACAAACTCTCTCTCTCTCCCCCTGCTCCTGACGGAGGGGGTGTGAGCTGCCGCCTTCCAACAGCTTTGTGCCGCGGTGCTTCGCATACTTAAAAGCCAAACAGCCCTATTGATTTGTTTGCTAGAGATTGTTTTCTCTATCTATGTGACATTCTGTGCTCCTGACACGCACTCCTTTGAAGAGGAAGATATGTTTGCATTCTTTTAATTGTGAGACGGAACTGTCATCTCTGTCTTGTCATGGAGCACAGTTTAAACTTTTGAAAAAGAGACAAATGTTTGTTTGCAGTGTTTGAATAATGTTCCTGTCTCTCTACAACCTCCTGTGTTTCTGCGCAAATCTGTGACCCAAGCATGACAATATAAAAATAACCACATAAACATATGGTTTCTACTTCACAGATTTTCTTATTTCGCGGGTGGCTCTGGAACGCAACCCCCGCGATGGAGGAGGGATTACTGTATAGTGCGTTGTGGATTTTTCTGGGGATTTTGTACTTTATTTCACACTTAGTGCACTAGTTTGAGAGTACGGTTCTTAGACTTTTCACTCAGTTTAAACAAACAACTGGCTCTGAGAGTTCTCAAATGTTGTTTACTCATTTCATTTGTTGGCTGTGATTTCACACTGTATATACTCATTCACATGGCTTAATCTCCTTAAATATCTGCTTGGCATTTCTGTGGCATTTAATGCCAAAACAAATCATGTCTACTGTATCTGTGCTTTTGTACTGGTCTGTTCTCATACTCATAAATAGATGCAATGCAGCAGTTAGACTATACTGGCTGTTGATGACTCTCACTAGATGGAGAGGTGGAATGCATTTTTGACTGCTATCACTTTATTGCTGACCAAGGAGCATGCGAGTTACAGCGATCAAAGCTTCAGCCACCTTAAGTGACCGAGAAATAATATACTTTGACCAGTCAAAGAGGCACTGCTGCAAAAAACAACAAAAAAAAACTTAATCAGCAAACAGCAGAAGCGCAGATTGTTTCAGAGATACAAACACTGCTAAAATAACTCCCTGAAGCAGGGAATGACCACTGCTGTATTGCATTGGAACAGAGCAGGAATGAGGTAAGCAAATCAACGTGTTATGTTATTTAGTGTGTAACTCGCTAGGCTAACAAACACTGCTTTAAACATAAATGTTTCCAGGGAGCTCATAGTATAAGCCTTTAACAGCTTGAAGGTAGGTGGTTTTAGAAAGGGAACTTCCTTCACAAAAGCCTTCCACGTTTTTGTCCAAGTACACCATTAAGTCAATCCTGGGGATTTCAACTTGCTGTTTTTAACAGTTCAGCAGCTGCTGAATTTTTTTTTCCCATCAATTAATTTCTTGAAGACACACATGCTGCACTTAAGTGCTTCCCTGAGTTATTCAAAGGGCTTAGTCTGCTACTCCATAGGAAGAAAATGTACTTCACAGTCTTGTGGAAGTAGCACTTTTGAATTTTTTATTTAGTTGAACATAAACCAATATGTGCAACTCAGAATTATCTTCTACTGATAAATAATTTACATCTTCTCAAACACATTCAAGATACCTGTAGCTTACACCTTTCTTACTGGTATTGAAAACATGGCATGTTTATTATCATTCTTATTTTCTTTCCATTTACTAACATAAGGGTTATGTTAGTAACATCCTGATTAGGGCTGACTAGTCCTCTCTGTCTCCAAGAATTTCTCCTACAAAAAGACCATCCAGACACTTCCAGGATAGTAAGAAAGACATAAACCCTCCAGTGTATCACCTTGGGTTTCCATCAGTTGATCAAGTCATATGCACCGCTGGAGGAAAGCATCTGTAGACATCTTAGCTACATGTCCAAACCACCGCAGTGCTCCTTTTCCTATCTGGAGAAACAGTGATTCTACTCCATGGTCCAAACAGTACGTTCTTGTGTGATTTTACAATCGTTTTACCTATCATACCTGGTTATATGTGCTTTTGATAAACCAATTTGCTATATGTAATCCTAAGAGGAGGACCAAGGCAAAGAACTATTTGACCCTCATTAATGTTCTAAATAAACAAATCCAGCTGTGAGCCACGTTGACTGTTCATTTGACCTCCATGGCTACCGCTTCAGATGTATTTCATGGAAACAACACTTCTTTCAATGTTATAGAAATTCCTGCATCAGGTAACTGTTTGTTTCTATCAGTCAGGTTTTTCTGGAAAAATGTCATTGACAAAACTGTTGCTCTCAAACTTCGCAACATGGCTGTTGGCTTTGTTTGCCAACATTGGGATAACTTCGGCTACGGGGTGTCTGTTGTTGTTAGTCACAGAGGCATTGTTATACAGTCTGATCAACAATACGCTGACTACATGAATACGTCCAGAGTCTATGGTGGCGAGGCAGAAATTGTGGCAATGTCCCAAATCCTTCCAGCTACTATCACCATTTACTTCCAAGAACGTCCTCATGCCTCTCCTCGAGTTTACAATCCGGCCCAACGTCTCTCCATATCCCGGCTCTTTAGCGGTCCTTTGGATCATGGGCATTACGAGGTTCTCATGCCTCTCAAATACACACGTGATAACCTTCTGGTGACATCTTTTGACACTGTCGGTATGTGCACACAGGGTGCACACCCACTTGCTCTCCACACTAATGTGACGTCACTTGCCCACTCTCCTCTTCCTGAAAAACACTTAAAGACACACTCCCCTGAACACACGCATTCCACACAGGATTTTCAATGCACCTTTTGTTCCAAAAGCTTCCGAGTGCAGAGATATCTGAATGCACATTTAAAAAAACACAACACTAACTGAATGATGCAATGTGAACATTGCCAGCAATGCTTCAAAACAACTCGTGCTCTCAAGAAACACTTACGAACTCATTCCACTCTCACCTTCAATTGCACATTTTGTAACAAGGACTTCACAGGTGAGATGGATCTTCACAACCATATGCAGATCCATTCAACACAAACATTGGTATGCAAACTTTGCGACAAACACTTTCATGCACGCAGATACCTTACTAACCATCTCAAAACACATTCCCTGATGAATTCTTTTCAGTGTCAACACTGCTCCAAAACCTTCACGCGCCAGAAATCTCTCAAAGCACATTTAAACACACACTCCACTGAACAAACGCATTCCAAACAGATCTTTCAATGCACGATTTGTTCAAAAACGTTCCGAGTGCAGAGATATCTCAACATGCATTTAAAAACACACTCCACTGAACGAATTATGCAACGTGAACATTGCCAGCAATGCTTCGAAACAACTCATTCCAATTCCCTTCAGTGTCAACACAGCACTAAATCGTTCATGCACAAACATTGCATTCAGTTTTCTGCAGCTTTTCAATAAGATACCGCCATTCACGTCCAAGAACATAACATTGGCCTACCTACCGCACTATATGCTTCTTGCAATGCTCTTCATTGGCCAGCAGAGGTCAACAAATCCGGACATTACACTAAGTGTTGTCATGCCGGCAAGGTGTCTTTGCCACCGCTATCCAAACCCCCTCTTTTTTTTTTAGAAGACCTCTTGACTGGCAAGAACCCGCTGTCCTGAAATTACTGTGATCATATCAGGGAATACAACTCTGCTTTAGCTTTCGCGTCAATTGGCGCACACATCGCTCAACCATCAGGACAAGGACCGTATGCTTTCAGAATCCACGGTCAAATTTAACACCAGGTCTCTCCTTTATATGCCAATCCTGACACGTCACCACAATACAGTCAGCTATATATCTTCGATTCTGCTGAGGCTACCAGTCAACGTTTGCAAAAGGAATGTAATAGCGCTTGCAGTGACATTTTGTTGCTTCAACTTGACAACATGATACGACAGGTTAATCCCTTCGGAAAGTCTTACATGCAAATGCTTGACATTATCACTCACGGTAACCCTGCTACTGCTGTATGAATGGTGTTCATGGAAAATCCAAGTCTGGTTATGAGAAGGTATAATGCCCCGTCCTATCAAACTGATGTTGCTGCTATCTTTGTATGTGAAGACGGGGAACCTCCTGCACAACGCGACATTTGCATATATCCAAGGGGAGATGCTTGCAAGCGTATCTCTGTTCTCCATATGAACTGTGACCCCATGGTTTATTCACTGCTATTCCCTTACGGAGATCCAGGCTGGCACATACAATTGACCCATGTTGAGGAAAAGCGAACCGCGAAAAGAACGTGAGTCACACAGCTCCAATTTTATGCTTTCAGGCTTGCCATGAGATCTTCATTTACTGCACGCGCGCTACACTGAATGGATCACTGTGTGTCTACCCGGCGCAGAGAGGCGTGGGTAAGCCGTTGAACCCCATTCGTGCTGGAACCCGGGGCTTGCAATTGTTCCCCACAAACGAGGAATTCCCAGTAAGTGTGGGTCATATGCTCGCACTGATTACATCCCTGCCCTTTGTACACAACCCCACCCAACCCCCCGCTACTACCATGGTCGGGTGACTTGGTGAATTATATACAGTATAGAAAAGCAGCCAGAACCGAAAAGAACAATGAAAAATCTACGTAGCTCAGAGGTGCATTTGGACTGTACCAGAGACAAAAGCGAATGATGCGCTATTTGGAAAATGAACAGTCAACGTGACTCACAGGTGCATGTGGACAGTGCAAAGACAAAAACGACTCAGGTGACGAGTTGGGGGTGGGCACATGAGCAGGCAGTGCATACTGAACGAGAAATCAGCAGACTAGCATGACGGAGGGGACAGAATGGGCGTCCTTCCCCTCTCCTCCCGTTCCGCCCTCCGCGCCCAAGCACCGTCCACCCCCGTCCCTCACTCTGGGAGGAGAAGGCGCGACGGCGGTCCTCCAGTTTTCAGTCATGGACAATTGTATGTTGGTTTGTACCGTGCATTGTTACAATGTTACTTTTCTTGGTGGTTTATTACATTACGGATTTTTCAAGTGTTAATTTTTTCCCTGTGCTTAAAAATCATTACAAAAGCGGCCTGATTATGTGGCGTATAGTACACTTCTCAGAATGAAAAATAAAAAGAAAAAAGGCATGCTAATTAATGCTAACCAACCGATTTGTGAAACTTGGACTGAAAATGTGAAACCACAGTGGAAACCCAGGACTGAACTCGGGTGTTAAACTCAGATCCAAAGTTTTTTTTGTTCCAAATTGCCATTAATGGAATATACCTGTATAACCTTACTTTTGTCACTTTCTTTTTAAGATTCCGTAGCCTTAATTGTTTGGGTTTTTTTTAGCCAAAGTGATGACCAGCTAACTCAAACACCATTTGCTAGAAGGGCAACACTTTTCTCTGACCAGTTTCCTAACTAGAAGCTCAACTCTTGTTGTTAATATAAAATGTTATTACATCTATGCTGTCATTCTGTTACACCAGACTTTTCTAAATATTTTGTGGCTCAGAACAGATTAATTCTCAGGTATTTACTTTTTTCTTTTCAAACATTTCATGAAAACATTTTTTAAATTTATTTTATTTTCATGATGGGCAAATTGGATTAAGTAGGCTGAGCATCTTGTTAGCTTGCATATCACATCATTATTGTTCAGCTGCTAATAAAGGAAAAAGGAAAAGAATAGAAGCTCCTAATCTTATTAAACAAGTTCAAGCAAAATTTACATAAAATGTAGACAAAAGCAGAATGTTTCATTAGCAGCAATAATTGTTTATTATAAAAGGAAGTGGCTAGAACCAAAACCAGAAGACTCTGTGACCCTCAAGGATATGATTTTGTACCTCTGGTCTTAATGATATCATATCTCAGAAAGTTTCCTATTGTACCACAAAAATATTACTGGGTCAACACATTTCACACCCAATCAATTTGCAGGATCTTTTTCCTTTCTGGCATGATGTTACAAAGAAAAGTCATTAAACTGGTATTTGTGCTAGCTGCAAAGCACCAAAACCCTTTTTTCCACATGCATGGTCCAGAACACCTGTACTTCCTTTCTTGAGGCTGTCACCGACCTTCTTTGTTGTTCTTTTACTTGAAAATCTGATTTAGTCCTTCAGTTTGTAGGCAATGTGTGCACTTGAGATCTCCTTGGCTGTTAAACTCTCACACACACAGGAGTCTGCTCCAATGACTTGCCACTGATTTTGTCATGGCTAGTGGCAGAGTCACAAGACAATTCACACTACATGAGTGGCATTCACAGGCAGGTGGTGTGAGCAGCCATGATATGCTACGAATATGTAAATGAAGGCGAAAATGAAAATCACTGGAAATGTTGTGTAGTCTGATGGAGGTTTTAGCTACAAATTAGGTATGCTTAATGAGTGCCTTTTTATATATATAAAAATGTGAGAACTGACACCCTAAAAAGGTGTTCTTAATTTATTCTTTTGGGTTCTTCTTAACTGTGAAAGGTCTTTAGAACTCACGCAATCATACGTCAGATTTAACTACCACTCAGGATATAAACAATTGAAGTATAATTGTCTCACTAGTTAGAGCATCTTTTAATTACTTTTGGTCTGCTTCTGTACTTGCTAATTGTGCAGTGCTATTATAATAATTATGACAAACATAACACCTAGACCCATATTATAATTATAATAATAAACTATTATAATAATTACAAGGTACTTAGTACCACTAATCAGGGTGAAGCAACTCATCTCAAAACAAATCTTTTTGCTTTACTTTTAATATTATAATTACAGTCCAAATGGAAAAAAAAACAAAGGATCACATTTACCAAAAAGCAGGAATCCAATTACCAAGCAATGTAAGATTTTTTTCTGTGCACACTGCTTTACCCAATTACCACTGCAAGTTTATAAACATATATACAACCCTCATATTTTAAACAATAGCCATCCTAACAAATAATAAACCTGAAAGATCTTTCACAATCCAACTTAACACAGGTAGCAATGAAACACAGGATTTGCCAACTACAAGATGTGGTTCTACATATTACTTACTGAGCATACCACTTAAATAAATTTAAGCTGATGATAGAACAAGAAACTCTATAACTGATTTATAAAAGAAAAATAGGCCACCTATCTCTTGACCCAATTCCAGCCTGAATGGAAACACTTCCTTGAAGTGTTTGCCTAGCCTGTAATGAATATAAAACATTGTGTGTCACCAGCATTGTCTCCGATTCTTTCATGGAGGAAATTTATTAGATTCTGATTAAAAAAGAAAAAGTTTAAATTTACTAACAATGCGCTCCAGAAATATGTGAAAAAAATATAGACTTAACAGTTAAGAAATCCATCCAACTGAAAGTACCAGAGGTTCATTTTTCAGAAAACATACTTTATATGTTTAAGAGGTATGTTCATGGCAAAACAAAGCTGGGGATAATTTTTATCACAGATTCTTGGCACTATCTTTTGTGTTCTTTTCTCTGTTCACAGCCACTGGTGTGGGTGGAGTTTTTGTGTAAACAAGAGCCAGTGCAAAGGAAGCTACGGTGCAACTAGAAGTGATAAGAGTACCATATAACAAAGTAAACCATGTGTCTAATAGCAGTTTCATATGACACTACCTTTTAGTAAAAATGCTTTGAAAATGTATCAGGATTTAGAAATAAAATTAAAAAAAATATGTGTTTATTCTGATATATTATTAAATTATTTTTTATGATCCCAGTAGTATTTTATTGAACAGTTCTTTTGTGGTTATTGGTATTTACTTCACTTTTAAATTTGTGTGATTATATGTGATTTGTGCAACATATATGATTTATACATACAGATAATCGTCTTAAGTGTATCTACATTTTTTCCATTATCATTTCTTTGCAACACTAACTTATTTTTATGCATTTTTGAGGTACCAGTCTGAATAATTTTTATATACTTAGAAAGCTTTTTTCCTGACTTGAAAATAAATTTTACCCAGGACAAAAGCATATCCTGTGTGTTCAAACTGCTATGAAAGCAGTTCTGCATCTGCAGCATTCATGAAGCGAGTTACAACTAATGAAGCCTCTGGAGATGGAAGGCTTTGTCATTTGTTTAGAGGAATGAAATGAAGTTGGCTGCTGGTCTCCTTTAAAATTTTGTGGAGTCCCAGAAAACTATATTTTAGTTTTTGAAGAATGATGCTAAAAGGCAATTTTGTTCTATTGAGGTGTCATTCCCATTTGCCGTTAGATATGGTGTTCCTTTGAGCTCAATGTTAGAAATATTATTAGAATATGTTATTCTCAAACACAATATTCATTTTCATTTCTAAGATGATGGCACCCGACAATGCCCATCAACAAACCCCAGTGATGATTTTATTATATTGTTAATGAACATCTTGCGGGGATGATACAGTTAATGACAGACGAGTGAAATTACATTTAAATAAATTAAAATGACAAAAACAGGCTGTTCTATTGTGAGTGTATATATGTTTGTGTATCAGCATGTAGATGGTGGGATAATATTGCCAAAAAAAAGACCACATGGATTACTAAGAAGCTAAAAAGTCTTCCGAATAAAAAAAAAGAATTCAAAGAGGCTCTGAGGGATTACAATGAGTGCTGAAGAAAAAGCTGAGTGAAGAAAAGGCAGCATAGAAAGTTAAAATAGAAAACAAACTCGCTCGGAATAGCATGAAAGATGTCTGGAATGGACTGGGCATAACTAACAAACATAAGCAATCCAGGGCTCAGGTGCTAGAAGGGAATGTGACAAAGCTAATACCCAGAACCAATTTTTAATACATTTTTTCCCCATCCACTGCCACCTTCTTCCAAGGACTAGTCCCCAGACACCATCCCTACTATTTCAACAACCCCTATGACTTTAACAGGAAGAGCCAGTGATGAGTCCACCTCTGACCATCAGTCTGAGCTGTCCATAACTGATGGCTACGTTAGGAGACAACCAAGGAAGCTACACACAGGAAAGTCTGGGGGGGACCAGATGTAGTTTGTCCTCGCATTCTTAAGGCCTGTGCTGACCAGCTTTGTAGCATCCTCTGTTACCTGTTCAGTCTAAGGCCCCAAAAAATGTTGCTGCTGTGAAAAACATCCTGCATTATTTCTGTTCCAAAGAAGGCAAGCACTTCTTCATCTAATGACTTAAGACCAGTGGCACTTAATGTCTCACGGCATCAAGACCTTTGAAAGGCTGGTCCTGGAGTCCACTTGTGGTAGACCAGCTGGACATATTGGAATAAATGATGCGATTATCTAGCCTGCTCCATGTGGCTTATTCTCACCTGTACAAAGCTAGCAGCATTGTGAGGGTTACGTATTTTGATTTCTCCAGTGCCTTCGATACCATCCAGCCATCTCTGTTAAGGGGTAAGCTCAGAGAAACGCAGGTGGATGAGAATATGGTTTCTTGGAGAATGGACTATCTGTTTGGCAAACTGACGCTTGTGAGAATCAAGGACTGAGTCTTTGATATGTGGGTAGACAACAATGGAGCACAAGGAATGATCCTGTCTCCTTTTCTCTTTACTATGTACACCTCAGACTATAAACAGAACACCAGGTCATATCATTTTCATAAATTATCAGAATATTCTGTACTTATGGGGTGTATGGATAAGAGATATGATATACAGTATATGAATCAGTTGGAAAACTTTGTTTCTTGGTGCAGAAAGAATTGCCTGAAACTTAACGTCAGTAAAACCAAGGAAGTGGTTATTGACTTTCGCTGCACCAAAGGGCCTCTATGTCAGGTAGAAGTACTTGGGTGTCTAAATCAATGACAGGATGGAACTATAGAAGAAAGGGCAGAGAAGGCTAATTTTTCTTAGAAGACTCTGTTCCTTTAATGTTGGTAGTGTCATCCTTCACATATTCTTTATCTCTGTGATGGCCAGTGTGATTTCCTAAGCTGTGGTGTGCTGGTCTGGCAACATCAGTTCAAGAGAGGCCCACCAAATCAACAAGCTGATTAAAAAGGTAGGCTCAGTTATGAAATGCAGCCTAGACCTCCTGGTGGTAATAGCAACGGAAAGAATTAAAGCAAAACTGAGTGCCAATATGAACAATACCGCACAACTTCTATTTGACACACTAACATGGAGCACTTTCAGCCGATGAATTTTCAGCAGAAATGAGTCAAAACAACACTGGGACTCCTTTTTTTACCAACAGCAATGCACCTGCATAATGTCTCACTGTGACTGCCAAGTAAGACGTTTTATCCTTCTTTTTTGTCGTTCCGATGTGTGATCAGATCATAGTGTGCATGTGTATTTATATATTTATTAATTAATTTATTAAATAAGGTACTTTTAAAAACTCAAATTTTCCCCAGGGATAAATAAAGCTCTATCAGTCTACACTGAATGCTCTTCATTTTAATAATTTACATTTTAGATTAGATGAATGCATCAAATAAATTGCAAGTGCTATATTTGATAATGATAATGACCTTTAGTCATCATGGATCCACATTATCTATGACATACTTTCTCCAGCAATACCTGTGTTGGTCAATGATGGAAGAACAATCTCTCAATTCAGAAACAGAGCAAAATTGTTTCTTCATATGCTTGATACAGAAAATTTTCATTCATCACAACAAAAATGAGCTGACTGCAGTTAATTCAAAATAACATGGTGAGGATTATAACTAAGGACAGACATACACATCAGATTCTTAAATCTGTATGTTAGCTTCCAGTTAAAATGCTAAAGAATTCACATACTGTTCTCACAACTCAATATTTTATTTATCCCACTAGACTAGAAGATACAGTAAAGACATTGCAGAGTGGGAGTGAACGAAAAAGCCTCTCCCACATCTATTCACTCATCATGTCTAAGGAATTATAGCTATAGGCTATAAATAAAAATATCAGAAATCATGACACATTTACAAATCTAACAGCATGTACAATAAATGTCAGTAGCTTTAAAACATATTGCAAATCAACTACTATAATTTTAGACATAAAAACTAGCAATGACTAACACAGAGTCGTAATGAGATGGACATTTTAACGTAATTACTAATAATGTATCAATGACTTCATGGTAGCTCATATTCTCAGAATGTAGAAATTACATTAAACGTCTTTGGGACCACCCAGTCTACAGAGGATTCCTCTTACTATGTTCCTGTTGCAAAATATACTGCACTGTTTTGCTTTTCTTTACTGATGGAGGAAAACTACTTATGCTATGGGACATTATTGAGTTTACTGACTGTCAAGACATTTTTTAGAGATGTATTCCTAGTGATAACATTTTTCTGAATGTTAATCTGATAGATTATCCAAAACTCCTATACCAAAGGCAAAATTTATATCTCTGCACTTATTTAACAAATGCCACATTGTCTTCAAACATTTATTTAACCAACTGGCAAAAGCTCCACATGCCTCCGAAAGAAATATACTATATATGTCAAGAGTGTCAATGACAGCACGACCACTCAGTCAATACCCACAAGAACAGACTCCCCCAAAGCAGCAGTCTCACAAGCTGGTCAAGAAAAAATTATATTAATGATTATTAAAAGTGAAAAGATTAGCCTGTTCTAGGTTAGCAATAATCAGCCACCTGCTGAACACAAAATCCTGACAGGTTTCCCCTTCTTTCTGCAGGCACAAATTCTGACATTTAAGTGCCTTTACATTTCACTAGTCATCTAAGAAGGAACAAAATGATTTATTCAGAATTTAAAACACCTTTAAATGGGTGATCTCAGAACCTGTCTTGCTTCAGATAAAAGCTTTTCAGTTCAATTACAGTGCTAAATATGAGGGAATCAGCAGGAAATGCTCCCACTCTTGTAAATTTATTTTAAAAATACACATTTTATGGCTTCATTTTTAAAGAAATTAGTGCAATCTCTGTTTGCAGCTGCTGTTTTACTTCTGTGGAAAAGCTGAAAAAACTCAGTATATTATTTTAAAATTATTACTACACAAGCAAAATTGAAAAAAGTGACATTATGTGCAAAAGAAAAAAAAAATAAGAATTACACAAACTCCCAAACTAAAAAATGAAGTTTCCTCATAAACAATTTTTACCAGTGTCAACTGTCAAAGTCTTTAAATAACATGCACAATCAGCAGCTTTGATATAGCAGTTACCAGCATGCAGCACACTTTCAGAGAAGTAGCCTGTCATTAGAACATCTCAGCCAAATGCACAAATGAATCTAAACATTTTCACATTAGGTGAAATATAACATTTAAATTCACTCTGCATGTGATAAAGTCTTCAGCACATTATTCACTATTGAGGGTGCCTGAAACAATGTCACAGATGTTGAAATATTTTGTAAATCACAAAACAAAACTTTTCAAGCTGAGAATGAAAATGTTAAAAAAAAAAAAAAAAATTAAATACATAAAAGTTTACAAAAATACTAGAATCACTCCCAGCAGCAGAGTGCTAAAACACTGAAACTGCTCATTCTTAATGACTAAATTACAAAAGTGAAAAATCAATGTGTATTTAATTTCAAACTAAATGACATGCAGGTTCGGTTATCTTATCTTGATTGTGAAAATAGGGCACCCAAATTAAGAAATATCTAGGACAAGAGAAGTTACAGTACAGACTAGCTGTTATCAAGATGCACAGAAGATGGTGTAAATTTGCATTTTAGTTACACCCAAATCATTGCATTTAATCAGTTCTGCTCTAAACAGAGGAGCAAAAGATGTGGACAAATTCAAAGTAAATTAGTAAATAATAAGATAACAAATGAACATTTTCAGAGTGTGTACGTATGCTGACACAAAGCTCTACTCCAAATATACTACTGCCCTCTTTAACAAAAAGTTACTGGGGACCAATCACAGCACACAGCTTTCACTAACTGTTCCTGCCCCACCCACTTCTGCCAGATTTCATCTCAAGCACCTGTAGCTCTTCTGGTTTGCTCATTCCACTTCCCTAGCACCATACACACTAGAATATATTTTGTTACTATACTGAAAGGAAATCTACTCCATGGCAATAATAATTAGTGTGACAAATTATTAATCAGTTTTACACTTAAATACAAAGTGACAAACAAACAACAATGAAACACAAAATATTAATAAAAGCAGCTTGGCAGCAGCCATTGGGGCTATTTGCTCTTGTCATTAGTCAATTACAAGAATTAAATAACACGACACGATGACATAACTCCGTTATCAGATGTAAGTTTTCAACTCACTGATGTGGCCTTGTGTGTTATCCTTTCACTGTCCTCTGACTCTTGGTCTCTGTCTGGAAACATTTTTTCCAGGGTGAGGAAGGTCATTAGTCCACCTATGACCCACAAACCTAAAGTCTTGTGATCCTGTTGACTGTGGTTTTGACCTGCAAAGGACCAAAAGAAAAGGAAAATGACCACTACAATCTAGAGCAGAGATGGGCAGACTTTTTTTTTGGTGTTGGCCCAAATTATTAATAATGACTCGTACAGTGGTCATTTAAAATCTAGATGTGACTATGAACAACAAGAGTAATCTAGCACGCGTAAATGGCAAACATTACAAATAATTTAATTAATTTTTTTTATATAATTGTATTGATTTTATTGAAATCATGCAACATTCCATAAAAATAGATCAATTTTACAAGAATAGGATTGAAAAATATTTTATTAAAAGCAACCAAGCACAATTCCCGAGAACCATTAACAAAGTAATTTTAAAGAACAGTGATTTTGCTATGATATTATTTAAATAACGAACATGAAACTTATTGCTTCTGTATAAACTGTTAATACCATTAAAGAACCTGCAATCAGGTCCATAAGTACGTCACCATGATGGATCTGAAATAAAGCATCACGATATGATTGAAGTGTAGACTTTCAGCTTTAATTTAAGGGGTTTATCAAACAAAAAAAAAAAAAAAAAAAAAAAGATTGACATGATTTTATTCAAAAGTGCACTAAAAAGTAATTTTTTTTCCTTGTACTAAGATTTTGTTGGTCAAATGTGACTAAAAATTAAAGCGGGGCACCCATAAAAGAGTTCATTTAATTCAATTAAAATGCATAGATTCATTAGAGTGAAATTTCTAACCAGCTTAACTGTGGAAAGAAAATGACATAGCATATAAAAATTCCCCTCCTCGAACCGCCACCTTATCGTGGTGGAGGGGTTTGCGTGTCCCAATGATCCTAGGAGCTCTGTTTTCCGGGGCTTAATGCCCCTGGTAGGGCCACCCAAGGCAAACTGGTCCTAGGTGAGGGATGAGACAAAGTGCAGTTCAACAAAACTTCCATGAATACAAAATTTAGACAGCGTTTTCCTTTCGCCCGGACGCGGGTCACCGGGGCCCCCCTCTGGAGCCAGGCCTGGAGGTGGGGCTCGATGGCGAGCGCCTGGTGGTCGGGCTTACACCCATGGGGCTCGGCTGGGCACAGCCCGAAGAGGCAGCGTGGGTCCCCCTTCCCATGGGCTCACCACCTATGGGAGGGGCCAAGGAGGTCGGGTGCAGTGTGACTTGGGTAGTGGCCGAAGGCGGGGACCTTGGCAGTCCAATCCTCAGCTACAGAAGCTGGCTCTTGGGACGTGGAATGTCACCTCTCTGAAGGGGAAGGAGCCTGAGCTAGTGACCGAGGTTGAGAGATTCCGGCTAGATATAGTCGGGCTCACCTCGACGCACAGCTTGGACACTGGAACCAATCTCCTTGAGAGGGGCTGGACTCTCTACCACTCTGGAGTTGCCCCCGGTGAGAGGCGCCGAGCAGGTGTGGGTATACTTATTGCTCCCCGACTTGGAGCCTGTACATTGGGGTTTACCCCGGTGGACGAGAGGGTAGCCTCCCTCCGCCTTTGGGTGGGGGGATGGGTCCTAACTGTTGTTTGTGCGTATGCACCGAACAGCAGTTCGGAGTACCCACCCTTTTTAGAGTCCCTGGAGGGGGTGCTGGAGGGCATACCTTCTGGGGACTCCCTCGTACTGCTGGGAGACTGCAATGCTCACGTGGGCAATGACAGTGAGACCTGGAAGGGCGTGATTGGGAGGAATGGCCCCCCTGATCGGAACCCGAGTGGTGTTTTGTTATTGGACTTCTGTGCTCGTCACGGATTGTCCATAACAAACACCATGTTCAAGCATAGGGGTGTTCATATGTGCACTCGGCACCAGGACACCCTAGGCCTCAGTTCGATGATCGACTTTGTGGTCGTGTCGTCGGACTTGCAGCCACATGTTTTGGACACTCGGATGAAGAGAGGGATGGAGCTGTCAACTGATCACCACCTGGTGGTGAGTTGGCTCCGATGGTGGGGGAGGATGCCGGTCAGGCCTGGTAGACCCAAATTTGTTGTGAGGGTCTGCTGGGAACGTCTGGCAGAGCACCCTGTCAGAAGTAGCTTCAACTCCCACCTCCGGCAGAACCTCGACCATGTCCCGAGGGAGGTGGGGGACATTGAGTCCGAATGGGCCATGTTCCGTGCCTCCATTGTTGAGGCGGCTGACTGGAGCTGTGGCCGTAAGGTAGTCGGTGCCTGTCGTGGCGGCAATCCCCAAACCTGTTGGTGGACACCGGCGGTGAGGGATGCTGTCAAGCTGAAGAAGGAGTCCTACTGGTCCCTTTTATCCTGTGGGACTCTGGAGGCAGCTGATAGGTACCGGCAGGCCAAACGGAATGCGGCTTCAGAGGTTGCTGTGGAAAAAACTCAGGCATGGGAGGAGTTTGGGGAGGCCATGGAGAACGACTTTCGGACGGCTTCGAGGAGATTCTGGTCCACCGTCCGGCATCTCAGGAGGGGGAAGCAGTGCAGTGTCAACACTGTATGGTGGGGATGGTGTGCTGCTGACCTCGACTCGGGACATTGTGGGTCGGTGGGGGGAGTACTTCGAAGACCTCCTCAATCCCATTAACATGCCTTCCAATGAGGAAGCAGAGCCTGGGGACTCGGAGGTGGGCTCCCCCATCTCTGGGACTGAGGTCACCGAGGTGGTGAAAAAACTCCTTGGTGGCAGGGCCCCGGGGGTGGATGAGATACGCCCAGAGTTCCTCCAGGCTCTGGATGTTGTAGGGCTGTCTTGGTTGACACGTCTCTGCAACATCGCATGGACATCAGGGACAGTGCCTCTGGATTGGCAGACCGGGGTGGTGGTCCCCCTCTTTAAGAAGGGGGACCGGAGGGTGTGTTCCAACTACAGAGGGATCACACTCCTCAGCCTCCCTGGAAAAGTCTATTCGGGGGTTCTGGAGAGGAGGGTCCATCGGATAGTCGAACCTCGGATTCAGGAGGAACAGTGTGGTTTTTGTCCTGGTCGCGGAACAGTGGACCAGCTCTACACCCTTAGCAGGGTCCTGGAGGGTGCATGCGAGTTCACCCAACCAGTCTACATGTGTTTTGTGAACTTGGAAAAGGCGTTCGACCGTTGGGAGCGAGATCCTGCCCCAAGTGGAGGAGTTCAAGTATCTCGGGGTCTTGTTCACGAGTGAGGGAAGAATGGAGCATGAGATCGACAGGCGGATCGGTGCGGCGTCCGCAGTGATGCGGGCTCTGCATCGGTCTGTCGTGGTGAAAAAGGAGCTGAGCCATAAGGCAAAGCTCTCAATTTACCAGTTGATCTATGTTCCTACCCTCACCTATGGTCATGAGCTATGGGTAGTGACCGAAAGAACGACATCGCGAATACAAGCGGCTGAAATGAGTTTTCTCTGCAGGGGGTCTGGGCTCTCCCTTAAAGATAGGGTGAGAAGCTCAGTCATCCGGGAGGGGTTCAGAGTAGAGCCGCTGCTCCTCTGCATCGAGAGGAGTCAGATGAGGTGGCTCGGGCATCTGATCAGGATGCCTCCTGGACGCCTTCCTGGTGAAGTGTTCCAGGCACGTCCAACCGGGAGGAGGCCCCGGGGAAGACCCAGGACACGCTGGAGGGACTATGTCTCCCGGCTGGCCTGGGAACACCTCGGGATTCTCCCGGAAGAGCTAGAAGAAGTGGCCGGAGAGAGGGAAGTCTGGGCATCTCTGCTCAAGCTGCTGCCCCCGCGACCCGACCTCGGATAAGTGGAAGAGGATGGATGGATAAAAATTTCTTTAAAGTTTGTAGGACAATGGTTATAATTGGAGAAACTTTCAAATTGTTAGAGTTGTTTTTTTGGAATCATTTAAGGAATCTATGCATTTTAATTGAATTAAAGTATTTCTTGTACGGGTACCCCACGATTTTATTTTTAGTCACATATGACAAACAACATCTTAGCACAAGAATTTTTTTTTTACTTTTTAGTGCATTTTTGAATAAAATCATGTCACTTAAAAATCTTTTTTTTTTTAAATACATTTTTTGGCCACCCTAATATTACACAGTTCTTGGCACATTACAAAAATCTTGACTTGGTTGGGAAGATGTTTTAACAGAAATGACATTAGCGACAGAGTGGAATCGAACCTATGATCTTAAAGTGAAACATAACATTCATTTATGTTCAATACTTATTTCAGACTGGAAATGTGTGTTTGTCTGTTGGAGAATTGAACCGTCAATCTTTCTTAGAAAAGCCCAACACTTTACCCACTGAACTAATATTGCTAAATCAATGAAAAGAGCATTTTGGCAAATTTATATATCATAGAACATTCACCATAAAATGATCATAGCTATTTAAATATGTTATGGAGGAATGTACACCATTATCTGTAGCTGAGACTCATACAAAATTGAAACAGCACAAGCTGGAAACCAACTCTTTTAATATTCAGAAACTGTCTGGAAATCTATAAAAAAAATTGAATATTTGTAAAATTAAATGGCAATCAGGTAATTAACCAGTTCTTTCAATGCACGGACCACTAAAATATAGGATAAGCCATATTCAGTATACTTAACCTGAGAATGCATTTTCCAAACAATATTGCTCCTTGGATGGACTTACTCTGTCATGTTACACTGTACTCTTACCAGAATGTCACTGTGTTACATATGCTAGAAAGTTCAAGTATTCATACTCTTCCACCCATTTCTCCATTCACCTCTGCTATGAAACTCAGTATCCACTCCAACAACACACATACCCTTTTGTTATCCTTACCTTTGTCAATTCCACTACACGAATATGCCCATGCCTCAGGCAGAAGATGCAAAAATACGTCTCCAAGAAGTCCACCAATTGCAAAGCTAAGCAGTCTCTTAAGCTTCTGCGAGCCAGCTGTCAATAGAAACACATTAATGGTGACTTGCAGCTTTTATAAACACAGTTATTGCATTGGTGTCTTTATCTGGTTAAGTAAGTGTTTTACAATGCTTTCAGAAAATTTGTTAACCCATCAGCATGAACAAACATGGATTCCATTGTGCTACTACCTGAATTTTAAATACAATGGACTTTCCTCTTTCATTCTATGAACGTATTCCTCAATTTAAAAAGGCAATATTATTTTATTTTTATAACAGTTTCTGCAACTCCAACAAAACATTAATTTAATGCTTTCAACACATATGATTTAATGATAATATGCCACCATTCACAGGGTAGGTGGTAGGACATTGAGGGAGGAAGGGGTGGCTTAGGATCAGAACTCCAGCCTTCTTAAATCTTTACTCATTATCAAATGCAGCTTTTACTTTACTATGCGCCAGTCACTTTTGCTTATATCTATTGAAGACTGTTTGTGGGTCAGTAGGGCGACACAAGTGCACACAATACAATTTATTTTTCTATAGCCCAAAGTCACACCCTGCCTTTGGACAGCCGCCCAGCCTCGACTCTCTATGAAGACAAGGAAAAACTCCCAAAAAAAACCCTTGTTGGGGAAAAATAATGGAAGAAACCTTAAGAAAGGCAATTCAGAAAGAGACCCCTTTCCAAGAAGGTTGGCCATGCAGCGAGGGTCACAAAAATGGTGACAAATACAATGCAATACATAAAACAGAACAGAGGAAGGTGTTTTGTTTGAAATGAAATGTGCAAATTAATCTGTATTTATGGCTCACTCAAATGTCTAATCTCAATATCACAAATTCATTTTATTCTTGATAAAAAGGAGGGTGGCTGGTTTTGAATTTATAAAATGCCTCAGCATTCTTTTGCCAGTGTGCAAATCATTTGAGAAAATCAACCCCTGTTTACTATATCATGACTCTGGCAATATTTTAATTACAATTGTAACAGTAACAAAGTACAAGTGAATGACAAGACAAAAATCAACATTTTTGACAATAAAAATATTCATATGCTTATGTACAACTGTTTATTCAGAAGTAATCTCTTTCAGTCTTTATCAGTTCCTTCAGATTACCTCACTTGTGCAAATGCTTGACAGATTACATCTTAAAAAAAAAAATAATAATTTCAGCCTGTAACATTTAATGGATATCATTTCATTTTCAAGTTAAAAATCTGATCAATCAATAGATATTTAGGCTTCTGTCAGAAATGTAATTTTATTAGTTGTAACTGTTGTTGTCAGGAAACCTTAATTTGAGATTGATGTCAATAAAAACTATTAGTGGTTTGTTTTCGTAAGACCAATACATGCTTTCCCAAAACAGGAAATTTTTTCAAGAACCAGGAACTTTTTAGAAACTCAGGAACTTTAGTAGCCTTCATAAATCGCAAGAACTCAGGCTATTTGTAGTTCCTGGTTGGCAGTGCCTGGTATTTTTTTTTTTTTAGCTCTTACTCCAGGGAATGTACTTTTTGCTCAACCAGGAACTATTGTGGGTGGGGTTCGGGTGATATATTGTGCCAGTTGGTTGACCTCAAACACTGGCCCCATCTTACCAATCCGTTAGTAATTGTTTCATTTTAGAGAATTATCGGTGAAGATGGAGCACCACACATTGCACCGCATCACTCTTCATAGATGTCTCTCTGGTGCACTGTTCTATGCACTACTCAAAGAAACAATCTCCATTGTGACGTTCTGATCACACTGAAGCAATAAGATCAGGGTATCCCCATGAACTCCTAATCGTGACACACTGTGCACCATGTAATTCTTCATACCTACTTACCTGGAGCGCCGTGCCAAACAGCATATTGAAGCAATATTGGGGGTTCTACCATGAACCTTTGAACATGTCTCAATTCACACTTCATCACTCTCCTTTACACATCACATATGTTCCATAAAGGTTACAGTTTCTGTTGTGCAGTGGGAAAGCAACACACAAAAGTGGCCATGGACCACAAGTGACCTACATCATAAAGGACCTTATTTGATCCTGGAAACAAAGTTTCTGTGGTGGGAACACCTAATGAGTCTGCCAAATAACTTGTTGAAATTCAAGGCAGGCTGCCATTTGTTCAATAAGACTGATCTGTAAAATGGTGCAAAAATCCTGCCCTCAGGTCACATTCTTCCATCTTAGTCATTGAAATCTACAGTTATGCTGGTGGATGGAGGAAGTTGTTGTTTATTTCTCTGAACAGGATCTTTCTTATTCAGTAACTCAGTTAAGCAGGCAGGCTTGATATATAAAGTGGCTGAATAGCAGTGCAATCTGATCATTTCACGTCTTATGTATTATTTCCATTATTGATGTTACGTGGTTGGTTTGAAAAATTAAAGATGCTGGAGTTATGTGCCAAAGTCCAAATGGCAACGGAGTTTCATGTAAAATTATTCAAAATTATCGAACAAGAAAAACATCTGCCAAATTTACTGTTTAATGTCAATATTTGTGGGTTGTTTGCAAGAGTCAAGTCATCACACTTTTCAGTGCAACATATATTTAGGTAAATATAGCCATTCAAAATCATAATCGCCCCCTTCACCAATAAGTTCAAACTTTGTTAGCTTAAATCTCCTTTAATGTTGTTCCAAGACATGTGCAATTTCAGTTCCATGGATTACTCATATGACCAAATCAGCATGCCAAGTTTCATTAAAATCTGTGTCAAAGAGGTCCAAAAGTGTGCTATTTTGACACTGAATTACCCTTACGTTTATATTTCAAGAAGAAAAATGGATTTCAGACTGCTTGATTTTGCCGTTTGAAGCAAATACTTCCAAATATTACAAACTAAAACCAATGCTAGTGTAGCACTCAGAAAATTCTTGAGCACTTAATCAGCTTTCAAAAACTGATTTTCCTGTCATAACCCTTCAGTTGCTGTAACCCAAGAGTTGTGTGTTGATTGGTTTGTAAACAATTTTTGTCCATCTGTGAAACGTTACTGTAAAACAAACAACTCTGAGGATAAAGCTTTTTTATTGTTGGACAATGAGCCGGGTCATCCTCCAGATCTTGCATCATTAGAAAACCTGCTTACCCATTAAAGTTGTATTCCAGGATCCAATCAATGGATCTAGAAGTTATAGCAGTATTCAAAGCTTACTGCATTCAATGCATATTAAATGAATTAACACAATTAGACGACAAAGAACAATGTTGATTAAAACTTTCTGGAGGAATTATACTATTAAAAACGCAATTAAGAACAACAAAGATTCCTGCAGAGAAGTCAAACAGGAATGCTTAAATGGTGTTTGGTGCAAAGAGTGGGCAGATGTAGCAGGAGAACAAAAAATGAGATTCCAAAAGTTATTATATACTTTTCAGAACTGACAGGCTACTAAGAAGCCAGGAGATCTATTAAATTGTCTATTAGATTGCAATATTTGGTGATACACTATAAGCACACTAAATGCAGCTTTCATGTCATCCAGTACAAGCACATCAGCTGCATGTATACACTACTGGTCAAAAGTTTTTGAACACCTCAGTTTTTATGGAAATGCACACAGCTTAATGTCAATGTCTCATAAAATCAAGGCATAGAATAAACAAACAATGGCAAATAAAATAAATCAATGAATCATTAAGTGTACAAAATTTTATTCAAATTTTTGACTCATCAAAGTAGCCACCTTTTGCTGACACAACAGGCAAACTGTGGTAACCCATTTGATTCAAAATGCTAGTCACTCTGTGCAAGTCACCAACTCTGCCTCCAGTAAAAGAACCCCAAGACCATCACAATTCCTTGTTCATCTTTGACAGCTGGTGGCACACACTAAGGAGCCATCCTTTTCACCAACTTGATGGTGTACAAACACCCTGCGTGACGAACTGAAGATTTCAAATTTTGATTCATTGTTCCATAAGATGCTCTCTCAGTTGGCAGTAACCCACAACTGGTATTTCCAGGCTCTATTTTGCTCTTTAAGAAATGTCTTTCTTACTGCCACTTGCCTTGTCAAACTTGCAGCACAAAATCTTCTCTTCGCAGTAGAAACAGACTTACTTTTTTCAACCATTATTAAGCTGTGCTTGAAGCTGTTGTGCTGTGAGGCACCTATGACATAAGCTGGTGACCCTCAGAAACTTGTCTTCTGATTGGGTTGTGACTTTGGGTCTGCCAGATCTCTTCCTATCAGAGATTCTTCCAGTTTCCAACTGCTTTTGGATTGTGTAGGACACTATACTCAGTGACACTGATATTTTTTGTAATTTCTCTAAATGAAAGGTCTACACTTCTAAGGGTAATAATGCTCTGTCTCATTTAATTTGTTAATTACGGTTTTCTTGCCATTATCACTGGAATAATGTCCAAGTAGTACTCCAGAGGGTGTAGTAACACAGTCTGTTCCAACTCTGCTTCAAGACAGACAGAGGGTTTGTAAGTAATCAACAGAGGTTGGGACACCTGAGTAAATTGTTTGCTTCAACTTGCAAGATTTAATTTACTTTAATTGCTGCACAACATTTGTAAGTTGTAACCTATTAGTTGCTCCCTAAAGAAGGCCCACTTGTAACATTCTGAAATTTCCTTTTTCAGTTTTTACTGACCTAAACTTTAAATTTAAACCTCTGGCAGTTTACCACTTACCTTTTTATCATTTTAGGTCATTCACTGAACTTCAACAGATTAAATTTGAAGAGAAACTGGAAAAACTGAGGTGTTCTAAAACTTTGGACCGGTAGTGTATTATAGTTTAAAATGTGGTTCGGAACCTGCTGGTGTCATCTGATATTGCTCAAGAGATTAGTAAATACTTATGAATGCACTCAACCTTAAGCCTTTTGGCAAATAAAAAGTATTTTATATTTTATTGAGGCAGTACTAGTTTCAAATAAAACAAAATTCTGGTGCTTCTAAATGTAGTTTATATGTTCCATTGAGCAGCTTTGTTTTACACAGTCTCAGTTTTGGGTGTAAAATATGAATTATAGCATTCTTTTATAAAGTAAGCACTCTCTTTCGAACATTAAAGGATGCATAACTGTGCCAATTTCAAAAATACTCCACTGTAATGTTTTGGAAAGAGGTTATAATAATAAATAAATCACAAATGAAGGATGTGAGGGGCTCTGCTATGCGAAAACAAGAGACAAACACATGGAAAGCATGGACTTTGATATTATTCATGTGGAAGAGTAAATAAAACTATTTATTTATCCCAACTTCATAACTCAAGACCATATACAGCCAGGTGCAGACCATACTCAATCATACACACTTATACAGAAGGAACAATATGATAACTAGAAAGTTAAACCAGAAGGAACAATATGATAACTAGAAAGTTAAACCAGAAGGAACAATATAACTAGAAAGTTAAAACAGATAGGCAATTATTGCTACCAGTAAATGAAACATGAGGCTGAACTGTAAATGCTGCCATTAATGATATCCTCTTCTTCTATTCTACTTTGGTTTCACTCTGCATTCCAATAGAACACTCGCAGTTATCTCAGAGATGTGTTATTAGATCCATCCCTCCATTATCCAACCCACTATATCCTAACTACAGGGTCACGGGGATGTGCTGGAGCCAATCCCAGCCAACAGAGGGTGCAAGGCAGGAAACAAACTCCGGGCAGGGCGCCAGCCCACGGCAAGGCGCGCGCACACACACACCCCCACATACCAAGCACACACTAGGGACAATTAAGAATCGCCAATGCACCTAACCTGCATGTCTTTGGATCCCATTCAGGTAATATTAAAAGATGGAATGTAAAGACGTTCCGTGTTATTACACAGCTGGTCAAATTTGGTTGTAATCTATGGCCATGATGAAGAATGACATACTACTTACTTCATACTCTCCAAAGATAAGCTAGTCCATCTGTAATGAAACATATTACTCATGGACAAACACTGTTTTCGGGAAGTTCTTTCACACAATATTTTTAAAGCCAGTGTATCTAATTTTAAAGGGCTAGAAATATTTTGTAATTACTGAATCCGTTGATCAATCAAAAGGTGAGATGACTAGAATTCAAGAGGCAAGCAGATAACAAAACAAAATAAGTGGTAACTCACCTTCTGTTTTCAGGGTAGCCCCAGCTTCAATGGGGATAACCAGCAGGGGAAACACACCACTGAGACCCACTATTGCTGATCCCATAAGAGAGCAGATCCAGATCTCTACTCTATCCCAAACAAACAGGTCAGTAAGCGCTCTGAAGCTCAAGACTTCCTCTGTACTCCACCAGCGGGAACTGGCAGCAGCTGGCAGCATCGTGGAGTGGGACATCCTCTTGGCACTGGATCTGTGACTAGCAGTGGGCCAGAATGTCAATAGGAAGATAAAGGAACTGAGAAGCAACACTAGGTAAAAAGATGACTTCTGTTCTCTCATTCTGTCCTTTCAGGCCTCGTGGATTCTGACAAGAACCAGAAAGCTGCAAAAAATCAAAGGGCAAGAGTTAAGGCAGCTAAGGAAGATCAATAACCAAACACTGCTTACAGATTAAATCATAAGCCAATCATGGCATTCCAGCTAGCAAATACTGGCCATAGTGCATCTGCATTAGTGTTACGAAAGGAAAATATACACAGGAGGACTATATCAAGTAAGTAATACACAGGAGGACTATATCAAGTAAGTAAATACAACATGTACTGTATCTGCTTCCATTACATAGGCCTAACTAACTACAACCATAAACTATTATGTCTGATCTTGACGCATTAAATTTCCCAACATGATGCATAATATCAACTCCCTTCTTCAACATCCCCATAACCAGTAACGAAACCTGCAACAGTTTTATGCCCAGGTAATGCAGGCATCCAAGCAGAAGCCAGGGTGAAGCAAGCCATGACTTGAAAGTCAGCTCTGTCTCACTATAAAAATGCATCGCCTCTAGGTCTGCAGCTTCAGAAAAAAGCCGCACGTGGCCGTGGTGAATGTGCTTTCCACCCACAGTGTACATCTATGCAAGGCTGATCAGTGCAATCAGAAAACAAAGCAGTAAGCAGAGAACAAAGTCCTGTCTAGAACGCTTGTAAGGAAATCTTTCCAAACTAATCTTATAATGTATTTCTTCATAAGAATCCACTTCCAACTTTGTTTTTTCAAATCAACTTAACTATTTTTTTTCCTTCTCTTCCTCTGCAAATGAATGAGGCATATCATGTTTTCAGGTCACTCATTCATGTGAGGTATAGCACTTCAACATAAACAAAAAGAAAATTAGCACAAACCCACATTCCGCTGTAAAATCTAGTGATATTTCCAGAACACTAAACCATAATACTATTTATCTTAAAAAAAATTCTTCATGTGTCTAAATATTCCATAACAGCCATTTGGAAAATATGAATTAATGGCACAAACACATCAGCTTGGAAGCTCAATAAAATCTTTGAAAAAATTAGTCACACATTAACAACTATGACAAGAACACATTATTCTCCATGCTTAACCACAAATATTTTGTTTAAATTAATCATACAAAACATTGAAGGGATTGTTTCATGTTGTATACTAAAACTTATTTGTCCAGCAAATGATATTCACTTCTTAATAAAGTGATTTTTGCAGTAAAATATGGCAGGTCAATGCATAAGATATCTATTAATGCAAACATATTCACAATAAGTTTCTGGTATTTTATGGTGCTGTTAACAGTGCTAAATGTCATTTGGATTGAGGATTTTCTGTTTTATTTGGATGACTACAGACTCACACTCTAAACCTTCACATACACACACCACTCCAAAAGAGGTCAAATTGTATACAGAAGGTGCCTAAACCGACTAATCCATGAAATGCTAAAAACTGTGACCGGGTCACAATGATTTCCCAACATATACACGTATGGTCGATTTAGGGGCAGTTCCAGCAGCAGATGAACACACACTACTGTTCCATATGTAACATGTGGACAGTACTGTACATTTACTGTATAAAAAGCTGACGATTAAATGACATTGCTTGATGAAAGATATTCATGTTTGGGTCCAAGCAACTTTGAGATTTAGTATATAAGCAAGTATCAATAAAACCAAAAAAGTGATGACAACAGTCAATTCCATACTAGCAAGGGCAAGAAATGGAATATTTTTAATTAATGAATTTTCTTGTAAATTTTCAACATGCCAGTCAGCTACTTCAGTGCACAGTTTATGCTTTGTGAAAATGTATTTTCTTTACAACTGGCATATGAAACAACACAGTGAACTAAAGGATTTCTGCAAAAATGCTTTTCTTGAAATGATATATTTCAAGAAAATATATCATAATATCATAAAATATATCATTAATATATCATTTCAAATATTGGGGATAGACTTGTTTTTTTTTTTTTTTTTTTTTAAACTTTCTTACAAGAATGTATATTTAGGTATATAATATAAAATCTAACGGGAAAAAATGTATAAATCTTTTTAAAACTTGATTTTTTGGCAGAATTTCTGTACAGTGAATACTTTACATAATAAATATCTATTACGCCGTTTGTAAAAAAAAAAAAATGCTTTTCTTGTTCAAGAAATTGATTATTGATTACTATTTTCCATCAGCAGTCAAGTTATATCATAAAACTGTACTTTTTCACACATACACGTAATAGGTAGAGTGGGTTTGGTGAAGCAGTGGTATCCAGAATCCTAAACCTGAATGATGTACCTTATCAATGCATTTGTGGAGTCTGAATGCTCTCCTGTGAATGTGCAAGGTTTCCCCCCCCCCCCCCCCCCAGACATTCCAGTTTTTTTCCCACATCCCCAAAAATATTGAATAATTGGCGATGCTAAACTATCCTAATGTGAATGTGGGTTCCACTGGACCCTGCAGTTGACTATGCCTCATTCAGAGTTGGTTCTCTGCCCGATGCTGTCGTTACAATCTCTGGCCACTCCGTGACCCTAAATTAATGAAACAGGTTGAAGAATGTTATTTTATATATGCATGCAAAATGAAATATTATTTCTTAATAGTCTATTATTGAAATATCAGCTCCAAAAAAGAAAAAAAGACTAAATCCATCACCCCAAAAACAAAATCAATATAATGCCAGTTCCAAACAAAAAAGAAATCAGTGAGGTGCACAGTAGAACAAAAAAAACAAAAAAACAAAAAAAAAAAAAACCAGCTGAAATCACTTAATGATAAAATTGGATTCAAGTCAGGAATAAACTCTAGTTCAACAAATTGCACATTGAGACAAATACAAACACTCCCGTAATGCCTGGTCAGTGTTTTGTTAATGTAGCTGCCCATCTCTGAAGTATCCATCCATCCATTATCCAACCCGCTATATCCTAACTACAGGGTCACAGGGGTCTGCTGGAGCCAATCCCAGCCAACACAGGGCGCAAGGCAGGAAACAAACCCCGGGCAGGACACCAGCCCACCGCAGGGCACGCACACAGGCTAGGGACAATTTAGAATTGCCAATGCACCTAACCTGCATGTCTTTGTACTGTGGGAGGAAATCCACGCGGACATGGGGAGAACATGCAAACTCCACACAGGGATGACCCGGGAAGTGAACCTGGGTCTCCTAACTGCGAGGCAGCAGCGCTACCCACTGCACCGCCCTCTCTGAAGTATGTGTGAGCAAAATTGAATATTCAGAGACAATCCACATGAATACATGGGGGGAAAAGTTAAACCCAAAACATTTAAAGACCAGGCAAGTGATGAAATGAAATGAAAATGAAAAAAATGAAGAAAAAAAAAAAAAGAAGTCAGCTGAACAGTGGCCCTAAAACATCAGCACTCCTGCTTCTCAAAAATGAAATCAGAAAGGAATACAGTAACTCCCTTAGAAAAGAACTTAGGGGGACAGTAAAAGAAAAATAATTTAATTAGCCCCATAAAAAAAATCAGAACAGCGGTCTAAATACAAATAAAAAAATTAAACATTAATAAATGAGGATAGGGTGGTATGCAATATATGTGATAAATGCACTGTAAGCGAATATCCAAGCATATTATACAAAAAGCCTACACTGAATAATCTAAAATATGAACTGAGTTATTTCCTTAGCTGCTTTAAGGGAACACACATTGAAGGTGTAATTAGGCTGTGTGTTTTTTAATGCAAACAGAAATCAATTTCTGACTTTCATACTCTTTAATGATGTTTAAATGGACTCGCATGATATGTTTGCAAAATAAATTATTTTAAGGATCTGTTTGACAAGACTTCCCATGTAGTGGAAACACCTAGTAAAAGAATTAAGGGGGAGGCAAACATAGCCTTTGCAGGTACAAACATGATGCATTTGGTGACTTACAGTAGCATCCATACACAGGAATCACTGGCTAAAAACACTTGTCCTCACTGGAAGCATTGATGATCTGGTGTGTTCATTAAGGTGGACAGCCAGCCTCTGTAGGATGCTGTTTCCAACTTTAAGAAACATGATAGTATTACTGATGCAAGCAAAGCCCCTCAGGAAACAAATATGCAGTACATGATGTTGTGTTATTAGTTCAGAAAGTGTGTACTTCTAGATGACTGATGAAAATACAGGAGTTTTGAAATTATTAACACTGTTTAGTGACCAGTGTTTCTGCCTCACAACTTCAGAGACTATGTACTGTATGTATTTCTGGCTCAGTAATTATGTGGAGTCTGCATATGTTTTTTTTTTCTTAGTACTCTGGCTTCCATCAACATCTGAAAGATATACATGTAACATAACGGATTACTTTAAGTTGGCCAGCAGTGAGTGCGGGTGTTGCCTGTGATGGTCTACAGCCTGGCCACGGCTGGCTCCTGCTTTGCATCTAATGCTGCCAGAATTTGCTCTGCCTCCAGACAAACGTGGAACTGAAAAAAATGGTTCAAGATCTACGTCCATTGATATTACTTAAATGTCTGCCTCAAATCAACAAAATTCAGCAAACTGGAATGTCTACTTTCGATCCCGAACACAGCCAAATTACATCAACTTTTCCATAACACACATTGCAACAGGAAAGTATGCCCACCTGATGTTTAGTTAAATGCGACAGGAAAAATTAAAAAATACAGGACCGAAAAATGTCAAATACTTGCAGAAAATGTTCCCTAATTAGTCCGGGACACAGCGACCTTAAAGAGGATCAATCGGAAGGAGAAGGGAAAACCAATCAGACAACCGCACACCGGGACTTAAAATAGAAAGAAGCTATTTTCATCCTGCAAACGTCTACAAATACACTTGAAATAGAAACTACTTTCTAGAGATTTATCATCTTGTTATGATCGAGTACTTTAATGTTTCTCATATTTGCTACCAATATTTCGTGTCTTACTGCACACTGAGCTCTTTGACGTTCAACTACACTCGCCACAAAAGTTACATCGAAACTATGGAAAAAGTTCTACAAGCAACCACCGATAACTAGCAGACAAGACAGCCAAAGCATCAAACAGCTTTTGACCCAAAGTTTCCTTTGCATTTCATCCTCACAGAAAAGAAACCGCTACCCTGGCCTCACTGATACTACACACCACCGACCTCCTTTCATAGTCATCCACCGCCCACCGTGCATGGTCTCTGGGCACTATCCCACTTCAAGCGGGGTCCCGCACTACTCCATATTAATAGTAGAGAATAGAGCTATAACCTGATTGGAGTTATAAATCCTGTTCCGGCAACAGACTACTTCTCACAGAAAGTTGTTGCAAGAAGAAAAAAGACGTTACCCTGCCACGATCTGCCCTTTCCATCCAGCCTCACGCAGCCACGTCGCCGGCACACTCCAGGAACGCATGATGCTTCGGAACCGCGCTCCTCCCCGAACTGCATTCCGGAGTGGAGCGCTGCGTGGCATACGGTGTCACGTACAGCACGACCGTGCCACGCTTCCGCCCACGCGTTAGCGATCTGCTCAAGGTCCTGCCGCCGGTAATGTTTCGAACTGAGCTTGAAATGGAGACGCAACATCTCAACTGGTGAACAGAACACCCCGTGCAATTCCAGTTGAATTTTTGAATGCAAATCTTATTTATTTAGATGGTGAGCCACAAGTTAATAAGGAGGTTTGGATTCGACTAAAATCGTCAGGGATCGAGTCCTCATATTAGATTGTTTTAGGCACCTCCTAACGAAGACAATATTTTTATTTACAGTAATGAAAACGTTTGGGAACCCACCCAGCCTGCATAATTTACTCTACTTTCAACAAAAAAGATAACAGTGGTATGTCTTTCATTTCCTAGGAACCTCTGAGTACTGGGGTGTTTTCCGAACAAAGATTTTTAATGAAGAAGTATTTAGTTGTATGAAATTAAATCAAATGTGAAAAAACTGGCTGTGCAAAAATGTGGGTCCCCTTGTAATTTTGCTGATTTGAATGCATGTAACTGCTCAATACTGATTACTTGCAACACTGAATTGGTTGGATTAGCTCGTTAAGCCTTGAACTTCATAGACAGGTGTGTCCAATCATGAGAAAAGGTATTTAAGGTGGTCAGTTGCAAGTTGTGCTTCCCTTTGACTCTCCTCTGAAGAATGACAGCATTGGATCCTCAAAGCATCTCTCAAAAGATCTGAAAACAAAGATTGTTCAGTATCATGGTTTAGGGGAAGGCTACTAAAAGCTATCTCAGAGGTTTAAACTGTCAGTTTCAACTGTAAGGAATGTAATCAGGAAATGGAAGGCCACAGGCACAGTTTCTGTTAAACCCAGGTCTGGCAGGCCAAAAAAAAATACAGGAGCGGCATATGTGCAGGATTGTGAGAATGGTTACAGACAACCCATAGATCACCTCCAAAGACCTGCAAGAACATCTTGCTGCAGATGGTGTATCTGTACATTGTTCTACAATTCAGCGCAATTTGCACAAAGAACATCTGTATGGTAGGGTGATGAGAAAGAAGCCCTTTCTGCACTCACGCCACAAACAGAGTCGCTTGTTGTATGCAAATGCTCATTTAGACAAGCCAGATTTGTTTTGGAACAAAGTACTTTGGACTGATGAGACAAAAATTGAGTTATCTGGTCATAACAAAAAGCACTTTGCATGGCAGAAGAAGAACACCGCATACCAAGAAAAACACCTGCTACCTACTGTCAAATTTGGTGGAGGTTCCATCATGCTGTGGGGCTGTTTGGCTAATTCAGGGACTGGGGCCCTTGTTAAAGTCGAGGGTCAGATGAATTCAACCCAATATCAACAAATTCTTCAGGATAATGTTCAAGCATCAGTCACAAACTTGAAGTTATGCAGGGGTTGGATATTCCAACAAGACAATGACCCAAAACACAGTTCGAAATCTACAAAGGCATTCATGCAGAGTGAGAAGTACAATGTGCTGGAATGGCCATCACATTCCACTGACTTGAATATCATTGAAAATCTATGGGATGATTTGAAGCAGACTGTCCATGCTCGGCATTCATCAAATTTAACTGAACTGGAGAGATTTTGTATGGAAGAATGGTCAAAAATACCTCCATCCAGAATCCAGACACTCTTCAAAGGCTATAGGAGGCATCTAGAGGCTGTTATATTTTGCTCAACTAAGTATTGATGTAATATCTCTGTTGAGGTGCCCAAATTTATGTACCTGTCTAATTTTGTTATAATGCATATTGCATATTTTCTGTTAATCCAATAAACGTAATGTCACTTCTGAAATACTACTGTTTCCATAAGGCATGTCATATAAAAGGAAGTTGCTACTTTGAAAGCTCAGCCAATGATAAACAAAAATCCAAAGAATTAAGAGGGGTTCCCAAACTTTTTCATACGACTGTACATTTCTTTAGTAGTATTAAAAACACAGTTTATAGGGGGATATTATAGTCATTGGGGAGTTTAATTACCCAAATATTAAGCGGGCTAACCTTAAAAATAGCAGATCACAAGAATAGGATCTTTGTAGATGTAGATGTGACTGTTTTTTAACATAGTATATTAAAACATAGTATATTTTGTAATCATCGGGGAATCGTATAATGCATTTTGGTACTTTGGTATGCTGCATTTTCAAAAACTATGACATATAAATTTAGTAGAGACAAAATGTGAGTAGATGTAAGCTTAGGTTTTTTTTACATCTAATGCAGGACAAGATCATATAAAAATTTAGAGACAGTAAGAAATTAAAGACAAATTAGAAAATTAAGGAAGTCAAAAAGAAGTTACAAATGAAAAAAACAGCTGTATAAAGCATATAAGACTAATACCTCCATCACTACCTATTGGACATATGATAACGAGAGCTATGGTTAAAAAGGTCATCAAGGAGGCTAAAAGGAAGCTGGTGAGAAATTCTGCAGAAAAGGCAAAAGATGACCCACAAGGAAGTGAAGAATATTAGGAACAGAAAAGGTGAGCTAGAGTATACAGAAAGTGAAAAAGCAAATCCTTTGAACATGCACTTTATTGAAGTTTATATATGTGAAGAAGTTGATAATTTCTTACAGGTAACAAGGACCACAAAGGAGGTACTGAGTGATTTGGAAGTTCCAGAGGGTGAAGTGCTGCTTGGATTAAATATGCTAAAATCTAAGAAATTACTAGGACGAGGTAATATTTTATCTAAAGAAGTTAGTAATTAAATATATAGACCCTTGGCATATATTTTTTGAAAATCTCTGTACACTGGGAGCATTTCTAAAGACTAAAGTCCAGCAAATATTATTCCTTTGTATTATTAAAAGGGCAATCAGGTGGATTAAAGTAATTTTAGGCCAGTAAATTTCACATGCATCACAGGTAAATTAATAGAAGCAATTATCCAGCAGCACATGTCTAGAACAAGTGTATTAGCAAATAATCAACATGGGTTCACATGGGGAAGGTGGTTTTTCACTAATACACAGAAATTCTATGAGGAAACAACAAAAGCATACAATTAAAAAGGTGATATTTTTATCATGATTTTCAGAGAGCTTTTGATAAGGTACCACATGAAACATTAGTGATCATACTAAAGGAAGTGGAAATTCAAGGCATGAAATGTAGGTGGGTGCTAAAATGACTTGAACACAGGAAGCAAAAGGTTACGGTGAGGGCAACATTTTTATAATTCAGTGAGGGTTAAAGTGGAATTCCTGGTATTAGTGCTGGGGCCTCTGCTCTTTTTAATATATACTGTATACTATATACTGTGTATATATATATATATATATATATATATATATATATATATATATATATATATATATATATATATATATATATATATATATATATACACACTAGCAAAATACCCGCGCTTCTGCCTTAAAATTTTTATTAAGAAGAAAAGGGAAAATATACCAATAATTATTTGTTAAGGATCTCTTTGTATACCACGTTGTCAGTTCGGCCCTCCGGTTGTAAAATGACCAAGCTGTGCGCTGAGCTTACTCTTGAGCATGCAACGTATAGTTGGCCATGTGAAAAGCAATCTTGCCTCAAATCAATGCCAACCTTTTGTAGGGTCTGTCCCTGAGACTTATTAATTGTCATTGCGAAGCAGAGCCTTACTGGAAACTGGAGGCGTCTGAATTGAAATGGGTTTCATCAATAACTTCGCATCCAGCTTTTGAGAGTTTACACATTCATAAACATCAAAGTGTCCACTACTCAAATCGTCACCTGTGAATCTAAGGTGTTTAAGAGGCATTGGCGGTTGTCCAAAGGTGTAAAATATTTGGCCATTTCGGTACACTTGAAAGTGACAACTGAACACTTCAGAGGCAGTCATCAACTCACATGCAGAACCATAGGTGAAGGGCTTAAGCATTTCACTCTTATAGTGCTCCTGTGTAGTATAATTATCTCCTGTACCGTCATCAGTCCACACCTTGAACCTGTCCCAGTCATTCAATACATAAGACACAATGTTCCTCGGGATATCAAGAGTGAGCCTGATATGGCTGTGCAATATGTAACACAGAGAATGGAAAAGGCAGTCGCCATCTCCGGGCATGGAAACCACTTGGTAAGTGACAGTTCTTTGATCGATGGTGATCACCTTGATAGACATGTTAATGGGGGTACGGTTGGAACGATAAAGGAAATGGGTACCTGAACGATGTAAACTAAGTCTAAAATACCTACACAATAACTATAATCATAATAAACGAACAATAAAACAGCGGAGAAGCCGTGGATTAAATAAAAAGGCTGCAGTTATCAGCAGGGAGATGTGAATACCGTGGTGAAGCAAGGAAGGGAACGAAGAGACCAGAGTGACGGACGGCCTTATATAGGCAGGCAGCCAACTACGTGGGAGGCGTGGGGATGGGGGACCCCACGCCGCCTCACACGGTGACCGAGCTGCAGGCTATGGACGTATATATGTACGTAAGTAGGATTCAGTTAGCATTGGGAACCTGCGTACCAAATTTCTTGAAGATGGGCCCATAACTAACAAAGACCGTTGGAAAGTTCAATATGGCAGCCGACAGTGGCGTCATACCACCGAAATAAGTACGTACATCAGTTTTGGTTAGCGCAGGGAAGCCGCCTACCAAATTTCATGAAGATGGGGCCATAAATAAGAAAGTTTAACATGGCGGACGTTGTCGACCGTTATGACCGTTACGTGCAGAGTTTTGAAATGAAACCTGCTTAACTTTTGTAAGTAAGCTGTAAGGAATGAGCCTGCCAAATTTCAGCCTTCTACCTACACGGGAAGTTGGAGAATTAGTGATGAGTGAGTCCGTGAGGGCTTTGCCTTTTATTAGTATAGATATACAGTATATAGTTATATATATAGTTTTATATATATATATATATATATATATATATATATATATATATATGAACTGGACAAGAATATAATAAATAATATGATACCAAACTAGATGGAAGAGCAGATAATGAACAATTAGCTACATTTTTATATTGGGACCTAAACATATTACAAGATTTGGCAGATTTGTAGCAGAACAAACTTAATGAATGTAAATGTAAGGTATTACAATTAGAAATTATATATGTTAGATTTGAATACACAATGGGAACTCTGAAACTTGAACATGAACCTTATGAGACAATTTATAGAAAAGATCAAGAAAGCTAACAGGATATTAGGTTAAATATCCTGAAGTGTGGACTACATGTCAAGGGAGGTTATATGTACATTATATAACACACTAGCATTAGTTATATAACATAACAGCCTCACCTGGAATACTGCATACAGATTTGGTCTCCATATTACAAAAAATACATAGCAACACTAGAAAAAGTCCATAGATGTGTAACATGGTTGATTCTGGGATGGAGAAGTATGAATTATGAGGAGCGACTGAAGGAGTTTAACCTTTTTATTTTAAGCAAACAGTTTATTAAGAGGTGACATGCTTCAAGTGTTTAAAGGTATGGAAGGAAATAGGACAATGGAGCCCAGCTCTTAATTTATTACACTCAGTTAATTTCTTGTAATAAAGGTAACACCAAGTCATTGTTTTCATTACTTAATAATATTACACAACCTCCAGACTCTTTACCATCTCACCTTTACTCGACTGCTTTCTGTAATTCTCTTATGTCTTTTTTAATGAGAAAATCCAGAGGATACATCAGCACCTCGGTGTAGATTCTCTCTGTATTTCCTTTGAACTACACTCACCTATTCATTCATTTTCCTTTTTCCAGCTTCCCACTCTTCAGAAATCTCAGATCTTATCTGCAAATCCAAGTCATATACTTGTCAGCTGGACCTCCTCCCTACAGTTCTGGTTAAAGTCTGCCTCCCCTCTCTGGTCCCTCTCATTTCTGCTGTAATTCACTCTTCTCTCACTACAGGTACTGTTCTTTATCTTTTAAAACTGCTGCAATAACCCCAATACTGAAAAAAACCTGGTGCCAATCCTGATAACTTCAATAATTTTTGCCCTATTTCTAATTTGCCCTTTATCTCCAAAATTATTGAAAAAATAGTAGCTATCCAACTTCACTCATAATAATCTAAATGAAAAGTTCCAGTCTGGTTTTCGCCCCCTTCACAGTACAGAAACGGCACTTGTTAAAATTACCAATGACCTTCTTATGACTGCTGACTGTGGTTTAATTATTATTCTCATCCTCCTTGATCTGAGTGCGGCCTTTGATACTATTTGTCATACCACTCTCCTTAATAGATTATCTTTGATTGGAATTACCCACATTCCACTTGATTGGTTCAGATCCTACCTCTCAGGCCGCACTCAGTTCATTCAGCTTAAAACTTTCACATTCCAACCCACCGCTGTTACTTAAGGTGTGCCCCAGGGCTCTGTCCTGGGGCCTCTTCTTTTTATAATTTACCTTCTTCCCCTTGGCAATATCTTTCATAAATATAACATTAATTTTCACTGTTATGCTCTACCTTGCTAGTAAACCCATTTCTTCTTTTCCACCATCTTCGCTTATTGACTGCATTGCTGAAATTAAATCCTGGTTTTCTTCAAATTTTCTTAAACAGTGACAAAACTGAGGTTCTCCTCATTGGTACAAGATCATCATTATCCAAAGCCGCTAATCTTTCACTTACTATTGATAACTCCTTTGTTTCCCCTTCACCTCAGGTCAAGAGTATGGGTGTCATCCTTGACAGTACTCTATCTTTCCAATCTCATATTAATAACATCACCCGGTCTGCTTACTTTCACCTACATAATGTTAATCACATCCGCCCCTCCCTCACTCCCCATACCACTGCCATTCTTGTTCACAGTCTTGTTACTCCTCGTGTGGACTATTGCAATTCACTCCTTTTTGGTCTGTCTAAGAATCTCTCCATAAGCTTCAGCTAGTCCAGAATTCTGCTGCTCGTATCATTACTCGAACCCCATCTATTCACTATATTACTCCAGTCTTGCAGCAGCTTCATTGGCTCCCGTTTAAGTTTCAAATTGATTTTAAAATTTTTCTGTTAACATTTATGGCCATTCATAACCTCGCCCCTCCATATCTGTCCAACCTTCTTCATGTTGTCATTCCCTCCTGTAACCTTAGATCCTCTTCCTCCATCCATTTGACCGTTCCTCTCGCTCGTCTAATCATCATAGGGAGCACAGCATTCAGCCGTTCTACTCCCAAGCTCTGGAACTCACTACCTACTGAGCTTAGAAATATCGAATCATTTTCAACCTTCAAATGTAAACTTAAAACCCATCTGTTTAAAATGGCTCTTTCTCTATGATTACAGTGGCTTTGTTTGGTTTTAATTTTTATATTTTCTGTATTTTCTGATGTTTTAAGTTGTTTATAATGTGTTTTTTATTTATTGTTTGTTTGGTGTCCTTGAGTTCTTAGAAAGGCGCCTTGTATAAATAAAATATATTTATTATTATTATTAATAAAATAAATTCTGCCACAAGAACCTGGGTACATGGTTGGAAACTTGTTAAGGGTAGATTTTGAAAAAAAGTTTAAAAGTTTTTCTTCATGCAGAGAATCACAGATACATGGAATAAATTGCCAAGTACTATGGTGGAGAGTAGAACTTAAAGAACCTTCAGATCTCAACTTGATGGTATTTTGAACAATCTAGGTGAATAGGACTGGCAAGCTTGTTTAGCTGCTTGACCATTTTCTCATCACAATTGTTCTAATGTTCTAATATTTTCATGTTAATGGTTTTATTGGTTCATATGTATACACTGCTGGTTTCAGTAAATTCAATACTGATTTGTTGGTTAAGGTTTTAAGTCTTCTACTTACTAGCTTTATGCAAAGAGACCAATCAAACAGGACAGTATGCATAAGATTATGTGCATGAATGAAGTGTCTTGCTTTTGTCACATAAAACACATGGTTACCAGTACTTGACTCAAGTGGTCATATGAATTGAGATTTTTCAAAGTCCTTCTTCACTCACCAATGATATAATTAATTCATTGGGCCCAACAGGCTTAAATGAAAACCAAAATTTCCCATTTTATTATTACTGGGAAATCCTTATTCAGTGAAACATTTAAGCAGTTAACAGGCTGACTCAATGTTAATCCAAGCTATTTTTTTCTGGCATTAACAGAAGAGAGAAATAGATGACCATTGACAAATGTATAAGCCACTAAATGGGTATGCAAGTGGCATCCAATATATTTTTCAAAACTTTTCTGCCTATCAACCTGGAAATAATTGATTTCCATGGGCATCTCGTGAGTATAAATTAGTTTATCTGACTGAAACCAATCAATAACAGAATATAATGTTGATGGGGAACCAAAATATGCCAATGATATACAGTATGCATACAAAACCAGTGTTCTAAAATTAATATAATTTATATCTATGAGAAACAATAGTATTGTATGCTGAAATAAGGCAAAAATTCAATGGAAGAAGTGCCAGTAATCATGCAGAAGAGCATCTGTTTATTTCAGATACCAAAGCCAAGCGTTAACCTGGAGTGATGCCAGGTTATAAAGTGCCTCTCATCAAGCATACAATTACAATGAAGCTCTCAGACAGCAACTTTCTCATTACTCTTTCCTAAAATTGGTTTACCTATCATTGAAATGATGTCTTTCTCCTCACTGTAAAGATCTGGTTGCCCTGAGCCATTTTTCCTTATAAGAAACGATAATTACATTCAAGTCAAGTTTGTTGTCATGCATTTATAGTATGTTATTGCAAACAGATATTAAGTTTATACAAACCTGTGCAATTGTCATGAAATAAATGCAAACATTTACACAAAACATAATAACATGAGCATGAAAACCATGTAACACAAATGAAACTGTATGACTCATAGCCAGTTTGGCTCATAATAATCCACGTATGAATTATGTCTGCTTAGTAAGTGGGGGCCATAAAAGTGACAGAAGGTGGTCAGATAGTATCCTTATGTGCTGACTCCCAGTCCACTGTAACCTGGAGCCATGTCTTCTGACTCCCATGAGTCCTTCACAAACGTTTCCAGAGAATCTAACCCTCAGCATTCAGTTCATAGTACCTATGTGTTTAATGCGCAGAGTGAGGCACCCTAGGATGCTTTCTGCTTTTGGTTTCTAAATTTATTTAACAAAGTAGACAACCAAGTGCCACACAAAATGTGTGGCCTGATGGTGTGACCTTGTAGTTGTTTTATTTATTTATTTTTTTAAAACTTAAAGCTAGTAAAAATAAATAAATGATGAGTTTAATAGGCGAATAAAGATAAATGGAGAAGAAAAAGAAATGGGAAGAGAATCTATTTTCTCAGTGCTTTAAGAGCTTATACTAAAATATTATTGATTAGATCCTACCAGGTTTTGAAAAAGTTCTGCACAGATCCTCTAACTGAGAATTAGATTTTTTCCAATTTCAAATAGTTTACAACATCAGTTACCCACTGACTTAAAAGAGGAGAGTTAGGATTCTTCCAGTTTAGCAAAATAAGTGTGCGTGCCAATAGTGTAGTGAAGGCAATCACAGTTTGTTTGTCCTTCTCCACTATAAGCCCATCTGGAAGAACACCAAACACAGCTGTTAATGGGTTAGGAGGGATTGTGACACCAAGGTTGTCTGAAAGGCACTTAAAATTTTTTGTCCAGAATGATGTTAATTTGGTGCAGGCCCAAAGCATGTGACCCAGTGAGGCTGGAACTTGATTGCAGCGTTTGCAGGTTGGATCTTGCCCTGGAAACATTTTGGACAGTTTTAAGCAAGACAGATGTGCTCGATATATAATTTTGAGTTGAATAATTGTATACTTTGCGCATATGGAGCTCGAGTGAATTCTCTGCATTGCTCCCTTCCACTCCTTTTCTGATATGTTGAGTGAGAGATCCTTTTCCCATTGTCTTCTTGGATCTTTAAAAGGGAGGGACTGTAAAATAATTTTATATATTGCAGAAAAGCTGTCTGAGTCCTCGAAACTGAGCAATATTTGTTCCAGCATAGAGGAAGGTGCAAGATGAGGAAAATTGGGCAGGTTCTGCATAACAAAGTTTCTAATTTGAAGATAGTGAAAGAAATGTGTTGCTGGAAAGTTACTGTACATTTGGAATGTACAGTAATTGTTTATAGGATGCAAAGATGTTGCCTATATAAAGATCTCTAAGCAATTTAACCTCAAATGTTTTCCAGATATTAAAAACTGCATATGTTTGCAAGGGTTGAAAAAGGTGGCTGTCATGCAGAGGTGCCACAGATAAAAGATTCTCCATTTTAAAATGCTTTCTACATTGGTTCCATATTCTGAGTGAGTGAAGCACAATTGGGTTATTAGTATATTGGCGATACCTTGCATTTATTGGGGCACAAACCAGGGAATATAGAGAAGTACTGCAGGATTTTATTTCTATTGGGGACCAAGCCTGTGTATGTTCATCTATTTGTGTCCATGTCCAGGTTTTTATAGCTTATATGTTTGCTGCCCAGTAATAAAACAAAGTTAGGTAGAACCATGCCACCTTCTGCCTTAGGTCTTTGTAGGGTCGCTCTTTGGATATGTGGATGTTTTAAGTTCCAAATAAATTAGGTTATGGTTGAATCTAATTGCTTAAAAAATGATTTATTGATGTATATTGGAATGTTTTGAAATAAATGTAGTTAAATCATTTAAAGCATCCTTTTTACTTTATAACAGAAAGGAAACAAAATATTTGAATAACTGGTGGTTACTTATTTTCATCTCTCCTAATCAAGACAGCATAAGCTGCAAACAAAGATTTATTTAGAGCCTCAAACCACAGGGCCTTCTCCAGAAAGGACAGTGTTTCTTTGGTGTGGGATTGTGTGCTTAACCCACTCACCATTCTGCATTTATCTTGCTTCATATTCTGTATTTACCCAACACAGCATTTTTAGTTTGTTCAGTGTGGTATCCTGAGTTTGTCTTATGTGGTATTCAGTAGTTATCTTCTCCTTCGTTTTGTAGTGGGCTGCATGCTAGTAGTGTGACGTCTCATCATGTGTGTTTTTTTTTTTGTGTTGGTTCTCAATGTTGTCCCTGAATATGATTATGTCTATTCCCAGTGCAGCTCTTTCCATGTGTAGTCCAAAGACATATGACAAATGTATTACTTTTTACAAGTGAGTGTATGTGTGCACGTGTAGAAACTGGAACTTGGATATTATTGTTTTACGGCCCCATGCCTCTAAATTGTGCTGATATAAGTGTGTGTATCCTGAAATGAACTGACATTTCACTCCAGATGATCCCTACCCTTTTCTTAATGTTGCTGTTATAGGCTTTGGATCCCTACAACACAATAGGAAAAAGAGTGCATTGTAAAATTGAAGGGCGTAATAGCATAAAGTATAACATAAAATATGATAATGCGAGCAAGTTTTTTCTACTCAGTACAGCTAACTAATTCTTTTTTGCATTACTTATTCGCCTCAAAATTCTAACTAGCTGTACCAAGTTTTCTTTTTGTCTTCTTTACAAAAGCTATAAAGACTTGATTCTTTCTGCCTAATTCCTACCCTGGAATACATCTCATAGGTCTTTCTTTGAACCTTCTGTAATACTCCTATGTCCGCACCCTGTCCAGAGTTGATTCCTGCCTTGAGCCCAGTGCTCATGTGATCCGTTCTGGCTCCATGATACCTTAAATTGGAATAAGCAAGCTAAGAAATTGGATGGATGGATGGATAAATGGTTGGATGGGTAATGCCTACATCATTAGTGCATTCATCTATATATATAAAAGTCAATGTGTGTATGTATGTATGTATGTTCCAGCATCACTTTTGAACGGCTGGAACGATTTTCATGAAACTGGGTACATATGTTTCTCATTGGTCGACTAAAAATACCATAGGGTGAAATCAGCCCTAACCCACCCCCTTCTGGGTAGGGTGGGGTGTGATCTTGCAGTCTTGTATGCATGTTATCATCCAGTTGACACTTCGAACGAACACCAGAGGGCGAACAGGAGGTGACTGCCAGCATTCTTTATGTTTGAGCATCACCGCACCCCTGTTGCTTTTGAAATTAAATAGAGTTGGCTGGTTCCGAGCATCAAATGGATGATAACATACATACAAGACTGCAAGACAAGCACATCATTGAGTCTTTATTGTTTGTTAATTTATTTTTATTTTTAAAGTTGTGTTTTTTTAAAATATATTTTTCTCAATTAAAAAAAAAAAACAAAACACTATTTTCTTCCCGGGCAACACCGGGTATTTCAGCTAGTAATACATAAAAATACAATGGTAAACTATCCCATCTCCTATCATATGTACAACAAGCTGGTATTGCTCTGTGTTATGTTGCAAATCCTTACTCTAATTTAGGATCACCCAATCATCAGAGGGTAATTCCTGGTTTAACATACAAGAATATTAAAGGTACATTCAGGAGTTTGATACTGGAAATTATAATTAGATTTAAACAATACACCGTTTACTAGCAGCACTGGACTGAAGAAACATACCCTACAACATCCTCAGTTTAGCTTAATTACATAGACAGCCTCCAATCTTGTGCCTTTTGGACAATTGATGAAGCATGGCCAAGAGCAGAGTGCTTCTAGAGGTTTGAATTTGTCAGTGCATAAAACAAGGGATTATTGGTATTTGCATTTTTAACCATTTGTTATGTTAGTGACTTTCAAACCTAGAGTTCATGCTATTTTGGGAGAATTAAATGGATAAGACTGGCAAGCTTTGTTGGGCTGAATGACCTTTTCTCATCTAGATTGTTCTAATTTTCTAATGTTCTAGTGACCAGTGATGAGTCCACTATTCACTTGTAAGTTGTTTTCTTATAGTAAACGTTATAATTAACCTTTTTATTGAGTAAAATTGTTTTATCGGGTAACACTTTACATTAAGCACCTTTTCTTTTTGTGTACTTACACTGTGATTAATTAGTACTTGCCTTATTAACTACAGTGAAAGTAGTCTTTATTACATGTACTTATATTGTTACAGTAGAAATGCTATCAATAAATGCACATTTGTCATTCTCATTTCATATCGAATTGTGTTCTCACCTATATTGTTGATTAAGGGACACAGTAAGAAAGTAAATGGCAATGATTAAGAACTAAGTAATTGCAATGTCTGTACATTGTAATAAAAGACTCAATACAGAATGGTGCAATTTATCTATTTCATATTCGCAGTACTTTTTTCAGGTCTGCTTTTATTAAATTTCCAAATATTTGGCCAGTTCTGAATTTTTTTCCAGCACCATCTTTTTTGGTGTGTTACTATTGTAATATTATCTGCAGATATCTATATGTTTAGCTACCAGAATAACTAAAATCCTCTCACTGATTCCTGTGATAAGCTTCTTCTGATATTTCAGCATAAAAATATATTATTGTAACATAAGGTGTAGACATCCTTAGCCAAATGTATATTTCTCTGCTGATTTTTTTTAATGTTGCATCCACTGTATTAAAATGAAAAATAATTAACAGCATTTATAATTGTTGAAGAGCAAATGAAAATCCTACAGGTATGGCTGCCCACTTGCCCACCTGATAAATACTCTACCTCAACACATGCCTCCTCCAAGTTCTCCTTCCTTCCTTCCTTCCTTTCCTTATGCTGACATCTCTTCCATGTGCCAGTTCAATTCTTGCCTTTGCTTTACTCTTGACTCCATACCAGTATTAGACTGAATTGAAGAAAATTTAAGTAATCACTTACTGAGATCTAGATCAACCTCTGGCACATCTGGCAACATCTGGCTTAAAATTCCCTGTGACGGGCGGCCACTGCCATTACATTACCTGGCAGGTACGCCAGCAGAATGGAAGGACCGGGGGAGAGAGCATCCTTGATGCAATACCTCCCCTGGGGCGCTAGAGGGCAGCCTTCCTGGGCAGCTATGGCACCATGGACTCCTGCAGCGCATACTGGGAGCTGGAGTTTGGTACAGCCTTATGGTGGACGTCTACTACACCTGGGAGTGATTCCAGGTAATACTGATGAGCCACCTGGAACACTCCCAGGACCTGAATAAAAGGAGCCGCCTCGCTTCATTCAGAGAGCAAGAGTCAGGAGGAGGTGGATGAAGCTTACTGAAGAAGAGTGGAGGCAGAAGGACTGGGAAAAGGACCGGACTGGCATTAAAAAAAAGGAACTGTGCTTACTTTGCTGTACTGTGCTGTGTCTATTGTGTTGCTGTGGGGAGCAAAGGAAGTGTCCCCACATGTAAATAAACTGTGTGCTGTGTGGCAAACTTGTGTCTCAGCCTGTCTGTGTAGTGGTTAGGGCGGCTGTGTGTGCCCCGGTGGTTCACATCCCTTAGCAGTCCCAGGTGTTCCTGCAGTTCTAAATTCAAACACTTATTCAAAGGGCTGTAGCATCTTCAAGTTACCAGTCCAATACAATGGGTAAAAGTATACCAATATATTATTTTGCACAAACAGACTTCCTTTTGCCACCTACCATACATAGCAGAGTTCAGATGATGACCTAGTTGACTTCTACTAAATTAGCACCTCAGCTACCATTCCCTTCTAATTTATAGAGCATCCTTCTAATTTATAGAGAGTCAGATAACCCTGCTGAACACTTGGTGACTGTCCTCTGGTGTGCTTAATTTTATAGGCACCTCTGCTAACACTGTTTCCAAGGTACTCTGCTTAATTATGGAGTAAAGCATCCCTTACTAGTAGCAGACTTGTTTTCTTTGAAGAATGCTAAAGGTTAATATTAACAGGGATCTCCCTATCAGTGGCTTTTATGGCCTACAGTAACTCTTGCATAGTTTACAACAGAATACAACTCTTGTTTTTCTGTTACTTGGGTTACAAAAAGAATGAATAATAATAATAATAATAATAATAATAATATATTTTGGAAAGCATAGTAGCTCAGTATTTAAGATATAAACCTCATTTCCAGAAAAATTGGGACACTTTCTAAAAATGCAATAAAAACTAAAATCTGTAATTTGGTAATTCACTTGAACATTTATTTAAGAGGGAAAAGGACCCAGAAAAGATTTTTAGTGTTTTCACTGAGAAACTTAATTCTATTTGTTGAACATAAACAAATTTAGAAATTGATTCATGCAACACACTACAAAAAAGTTGGGACAGAGGTAAAGAAAGACTGTAAAGGTTATACAAGTAACATTTTATAAGGTTCCTAAAATTAGCAGGTTAACTGGTAACAGTTGTGGGTATGAAGAATGGATATAAAAGGAGCATCTACCAAAATCTCAGTCTCATGGGTCATGGTTCACCACTTTGTGCTGAACTTCATGAGAGAATTATCTGTCAATGTAAAAACAATGTTTCTCAGTGCAGGATAGTACAGAATTTATGTCTGTCACCATCTACAGTTAATAACATTGTGAAAAGATTCAGGGAGTCAGGAGAAATCTCTGTGTGTAAAGGCCAAGGGCGGAAACCACTGCTGAATATGCGTGACCTTTAAGCCCTTAGGCGGTATTGCACTAGAAACCGTCATGCTACCATGATGGACATAGCCACATGGGCTTGGGAGTACTTTGGAAAATCATTGTCACTTAACACATTTCACCGCTGCATCAAAAAATGCTCCCTGAAAATTTATTATGCAAAGGAGAAGCCGTACATCAGTTTTGTGCAAACCTTCAGCAAGTTCTCTGGACCCAAACCCATCTGCGATGGACCGAAAGGCAATGGAAATGTGTTCTGTGGTCAGATGAGTCCACGTTTTTGCTTGTTTTTGGGAAAATCAGATGTCAGATTATACATGCCAAAGATGAAGAAGACTGTCATCAACGAAAGGTGCAAAAACCAGCATCTGTGATGGTATGGGGGTGCATCAGTGCCCATGACATGGGGGATCTATATATATGTGAAGGCACCATTGATGCTGAGGCTTACATTGGAATTTAGGAGAGACATTTGTTCCCGTCAAGACAACATCTTTTCCCAGGAACTCCATGTATATTGCAGCAGGACAATGCCAGGCCTCATTCTGCACAAATTACAAAAGTGTGGCTTTGTAGACAGAGTCCATGTGCTTGACTGGCCTGCCTGCAGTCCAGATCTGTCTCCTATTGAAAATGTCTGGCACATCATGAACCATGGACTGTTGAGCAGCTCAAGTCTTGTATACAGCAAGAATAGACAAAAATTCCACTTGAAAAATTACAGCAATTAGTTTCTTCAGTTCCTAAGCGATTAGGAAGTGTGATTAAAAGAAAAAGGGATACGATCCAGTGGTAAACTCACCTCTGTCCCAACTTTTTTGGAGTGTGTTGCAGGCATCAATTTCTAAATTAGTTTATGTTTAACAAATAGAATTAAGTTTATTGGTGAAAACACTGAAATCTTTTCTTTGTCCTTTTGCCAGTTAAATATAGCTTCAAATGAATGACCAGATCACAGATTTTAGTTTTTATTGCATTTTTAGAAAGCGTCCCAACTTTTTTGGAAATGGGGTTTGTACATTGATTTGATTCCATGAAACATCACACTATTTGTGAAGTTTGCATATCACATTCTCATTCTTCATGTCCTCATGGGTTTCCTGCCACATCCTAATCATAGATTGATTTTTCTGACCAAACGATGAATGTGAGTATACCCTGCAATGAATTAAGCATCCTCTCTATGCTGTCTTTCCACTGTTATTCCTATAACAGAGACTTTCTCTATCTCTTTCTAATGCTTTATAGGGTAAAAAAACAGTTTTAGGAAAATGGATGAATTGCATCACAGTGGGCTCCCATGTCCAAGAGATCAATAATTGCATAAGAAATGAGGCAGTTGATAGATATTGTCAACTACTCAACCTGCATGTGCACATCAATTGTGTTTTATAATGTATTTTTCAACATAAAGTCTTTGTCATTGTATTCAACATTTCCAGTACAGTGATAACATAATCTGTATTGAGAAGTAGACTAAATAAATTGCAGAGTACAGCTGTTGTTAACTGGAGTCCAGAAATGCTGGGGGATACAGAATCGAGGAGGATTCTTTCACAGCTATTATGTTGTGATGTGATATCACACCCACGTATCCTGCTTCACATGTAATAGATGACCCCCAGCTTGATCAAAGTGATGAAATAATCAAGTGATCCAAAATAAATATTTTATACTCCGAGCATTCCAGTTTTATCCCAGATCCCAGCAGATGAGGTTTGACCAGTGACACTAAAGTGACCTCGAGTGTGTGTTTGTTTGTAAAAGTGCTTTTGCATGTTCACCAATCTCTATACGTGTACAATGAAGTGTACTTTCTTGCTGCATTGCCTATTTAGCACGGGATAGCAAAGCACACAGAAAGTAATAGAGTTGGCTCGGAATGTTACAGGCATCCAGCTTCATTCTATTCCGGACATAAACAACACACTTTGCCTTAGACAAGCAAACAGTATTATTAAAGGTCTCTGCCATCCAGCAAATTTATTGTTATCCCTTCATTATTCTGACAACCCTATACAGAACATTAGCACTGGAACTAGCAGATCCAAGGATAGTTTTTATCTACAGGTCATATGGTTACTCATTAGTCACTCATATTGACAGCTGCCTGAATGTTTCTCATTTATATTGTCTGAAATATATTCAATGTGTGTTGTATTCACTGTCTATCCTATATTTATAACCTTTTGTTTGTGTAATATTACATGCACCGGTGTGTAGGACGCATGCAGGTAATAATATAATTGTAATATTTACACATGATATTAAATTAAAAATGACCATGAACTTGGACAATCATTTCATCGGGGTTGACAACTGGCTTACACCCAAGACTCTAGCTGCCTACAATCCAGAAGTGGAAATCTGGGCATTAAAAATGGAAAAAACTGTTATTGCATCACATTTGATTTCCTTTGGGGCATTTTAAATGAGCTTGTATTTAGTCTTGTTGCGTTGAATTCTATTCTCGTTTAGATCACAAATCCCCTTATGCTGATGTTTTTGTGAAGGGTGTTACATAAAACTGAGATTTATTAACTCATTAAGGATTCTTGCTAGCATTCTTGTGTATATGATGTGTTTTTTCTTCCTATGGCTCACAGGGGGCACTATTGAATCACTTTTTCCATTTGTATCAGTATTGAGTCAAACACAATGTACGGCTTTAGAGGTTTGCCGGTGGTCCTTCTAGGCAAACGTTCCCTTTTAGGCATTATGGCCTGCTTTGTTCAGAATCACTACAGGAAAGAAAAGCTAAGTGTTTATTATGTCTCCATAGTGTGACTTTCTGTTTCCACACAGGCTGAAGGTGTAAAGTGATAATTCAACGCATTTGTGGTGAAATGGGATTATCAGCCATGTTTCTTGTTATCATTTGCTAGTCTTTTGAAATTATCAACTCTGTCCTATGTGTGAAAATATTAAGAATGTTTGTGCATTGTCAACATCCCACGGTATTGTGGGCCCTTCCACATGCTGCTGGTGAGTCACATTCGTCTCTCTCTAAACAGTGACTGATGTGGGTCTGCTGAGGCTAACTAATGATCATGTGCTAAAAGGAGAGCACTGAGAAGACACGCCCTAGTCCATGGGGAGGAAGGGCTGTTTTTTGGATTGGGGTCTGTAACAACAGTATACAGTATTTGTTGGGGGGAATGTCAGACACTTGTAAGTATCCCAGGAGTCAGGAGAATAGAGGTTGTTCATTTAAACAGAGTCAGATTTCCCATGCCAATGGATCTTGGGTTCTACTGCCCTCCTTTACATACAAAAGAACTTTCTATGTATACTTAATTGATATTGAACAATAACAATTCTGGAATATCCATTGCGGAATTCTATTAGTATGTTCCGCTCTCCATCACTGAGCCTGCTTAATCCAAGCCTACAGTACTAAGCCCAGCCCAGCTTTTCCTAGTAGCACAGTGTGCAAATAAGTAACTAAACATGGCTGGAACACTGGTGCACACTCATATGCAAACCCTTACATAGTCTCCCAAGGCCAAGTGGCCTACAAAGTAAATGTAACCACCTATATCTCTGTCCATAAAGCTTCCAGAACAGGAAGAGTCAGTGTGCATGTATCTTCCTGGGTTCACCAGTCCTTCATCACATTCTAAATTCGAGAATACATAAGCCTATCTGACTGAGAGGATGAGCACCAGCATTATTTCCCCCACCTCCTTCCCCACCCTGTCTCACAACAATAAAACTCAGCACTTCAGCTGAATTTTAAACCAGTAAAGCTGGCAAAGCAGTTAACAAACCTTAGAGTTTTGCATAGGGCATTTTGATGGCTCCTCTGTCACACATACTGCAAGTCAAGGAGAGGATCTACCATTTATCTGCCTTTGTGGGAATGACTCACTCCCACGTCTATCTTTGGATAATTTGAAAATACAGAATGTGTGAATGTTTTTTTCCCAGGGCTGATACACAAAGTCCATTAGATGAGTGGTCTGGTGGAGCAGTTTAGTGTCTAAGAAATAGAAATGGAAAACAAAAGGTCACAGCTTGACATTCCACTGCCAGTTTTCAGGGCAGTCTACCCCATCTATATGGATATGACCCTCTACTAAAGACTGTATTTCTGAAAATCAGATGGAGTTGGATATATTTGCCAGCCCCCAGAAAGCAGCAAACTAGCTTTAGATCTCACTGGACTTATCTGAAGCCCAAGGCTCACAACCCATGACATTGTTTGTTTCTCTTTCAGTCCTTCATATCCTGCAACCAGAATGACCAGAAAAACTTTCACTTCCCCAAGGCTCCTTTGCAATTGGAGGTCACAGCATTTTCTGTAAATGCCAGAATAACATCTTGAAAGGCCTTGCATGTGAAAGGGTAGTGAAAGATTTTGGATCAGCTCCTGCCGTAGGGTGGGCTTGCACAAGTTGATCATCCCTCACCTCAACTGATAAACGAGACTCACACATAACACATAGCTGCATATCAGTCTAGTTCGTGGGTCAAGGCTAATTGCAGAAGTTTGCTTTTGCAGCCTTAGACACTAGTGGCTTTTGGCCCGATTACTTGTACTGCACCTCAGAGTGAGTGAGCTGCAAAGATATTGCAATAGAGGCTCTTTAAGTAAGGGTTACTTAGGCCATGCCTGTTCCAATTAAGAAAAAAAAAATCATTTTTCTTCCAAGCAAATGTTCGTTTCCAGAGAGGCAACAGGTGCTACCATGAAAGAGTTAATAATACAGAATACTGGAAAGGGTTATGTGAGTCATCCCGAGAACTGCTAATGCAATGTATATAGAAAGAGGAACTAGCAATGGCCTTTGTTTGGAGCTTAGTCCTTCTGCACCAGAAATGGAATTTCATTCTTACTACTGTGTAATTTAAAAAAAAATGTTCCTTCATACTACAGACACTTTGGCGTCTCCTAGGTTCTGTTCCCATATGCTTAAAATGTGTCTTCTGAAACCAGCTCTCACCTTGTAAGAATATGTAAAGTGTGCTCTGTTAGTGCTAACTGGGCAGTGGTGAGAAGGTGAAGAAGAGTGCTGTGCCAGACCAGAACAACACAGGGTCAGGCAATGATGGGTGGACAATATAATTAAAGATGATATACTTAAAGAAGCACAACCTGGGAGTAACATCATTCTGATGTCTATGAGAAAGAGAGAGAGAGAGAAGCACATATATGTTGATTCGACCAATACTTTAGCAAGAGAACGCTAAAGTAATAAATGAGACTCCTCATAGAGGCCACCAACCACTTGCAGTCCTCTCTTCTCTTTCTGTAAACCTCCTACTTATGGAACAAAGGTGAGATAAAATTGACTTGCTCTGTGTAATACCATGAGCCAGTGGTTTCCAAATATAATCTACACAAGGCTGGATTACTGAATGCTTGTTGCAAACACCAGGTGAATATCACATTCTCCCCACGACAATGCTCCAATGTCAGTATTTCACCTCGACTCACTGTTGTATTCATTAACTCGTGTGAATTTCACACCTCTTATGCACTTTGTCTAAATATTATGCCTTATACACTATTAAATTTTTACTGTCAATATTTGCATTCACACTACAACTTCTGATCTTGATCAAACAATTTTTTGGTTGCCATTCCATACAGTTTGGATCACCTGTAGTTTACATATAATGAACACTGATCCACAGAGGATGCCATATCCTTTCAACTTCGTAAAATCCCAGCACAATTAGGTAGTAAGTTAGAGCAGAGTTCTGTTTATAGCATTTAACGCTGTTGTACCATCAAAGCTGACCACTAAACTCCTCAACTTGGGACTTATTTCCATCCTTTTGCAACTTAATTCTGGACTTAGTTCTGGTCCTTTGATTCTGGCAATCCCACACTAACCTGTACTCGATGGGTGACAGGGCCTTCATCTGTATAGTGCCCAGACTTTGGAATGACCTCCATACCTTAATTAGATCAGCTGACTCCATTCATTCTTTTAAAAAACAACTTAAAACTCATCTGTTCAGGAAGGCATTTAACTTAACCTAACATTCCGCCCCTTCTTTCAGTTCACCTCTCTGTCCAGATGCTCAGGATAATTTGTGTATGTGTTAGATCACAAATGATGTAATTTGCTTTAGGCTTTTCTTTTAGTACTGAACTCAGTATTTTAGTCTGTTTTTTTTCTTCTATTCTACTTAATGCTTTGTATATCCTGTATTTATCTGTTTAGTGCTCTATGCAGAAAATATTTGTATCCAAAGCTACATATATCCTGCTGTTTAAAGTAAGTGCCTTGAGCATGGGAAAGGAACTATATAAATAACATGTATTATTATTATTATTATTATTATTATTATTATTAGTAGTACTACTACTACTTCTTAATTTAGATAGATAGATAGATAGATAGATAGATAGATAGATAGATAGATAGATAGATAGATAGATAGATAGATAGATAGATAGATAGATAGATAGATAGATAGATACTTTATTAATCCCAAGGGGAAATTCACATACTCCAGCAGCAGCATACTGATACAAAAAAAAACCAATATTAAAGAGTAATAAAAATGCAGGTAAAAACAGACAATAACTTTGAATAATGTTAACGTTTACCCCCCTGGGTGGAATTGAAGAGTCGCATAGTTTGGGGGAGGAATGATCTGGTATTGGTACATTGGTACACTCTAGCATATATGACATTCTCCACAGTCATCCTCGGCATTTGAACACCAGAGGGTAGTTTGCTGAGCCTCCTGTTGCATTCCTTGCCCAACTATATCTGTGTTGCCAGAAACAGCTCCAGCTCCATAATTAAATTAGCTAATGACACCAACACTGTAGGCCTGGTCATAAACAATAATGAAATGCTGGCTTATAGAGAAGACATTTGTCTTCTGACACAAGGACATTTGCTCTGTTAGTGTCAGCAAAACCAAAGAGTTGTTCGTAGATTTTAGTAAGCAAGGGGCAGACCATTCTGCATCTACAGTGGTGTTTTATACTGTGGGAGGTTAGGAGCATGCGCTGATACAGCGCATTGCCGCACCCACCACATGACAAACCAACTCAGGATCCCAGACCGTTTTAAAGTTCTTGGGGACATAACATATCTGGGTTATTGTCAAGACAGTTCACCAACTCCTTTACTATCTTAGCTGTCTAAGGAAAGCCCAGATACAGTAGCTCCATTTATGTTCACCAGAATCTATATACTGTATAACCAGTGGAGTTTACACTCACTGGCTACATTACATCCTTGTACACTACCTGCTCAGTGCTTGACAGAAAAGCAGCATACAGAGTGGTGAAGCTGGCATAGGATATTACTGACACACAGCTCCCTTCAGTATTAACATGCTGTATATTGCCTTAGAAGTATTAGTAAAGGCCTCAGGCTTCCTGCACAGTCACTTTTCTCCCTCCTCCATTCTGATACATGGTACAGGGTCATTAGCATTGAGAGCAGCAGATTAAGGAACAGTTTTATCCACAGGTCATAAGGGTACTCAGTTACTCATACTGATAACTGCATGTATATTCCTTGTATATGTTGTTTAAAATTGAATGTGACATATGGTCTTGCCTTTGTTTTTGTTGTTTCATTCTACTTACTGTTACTAGTGAGATGGGAACATGCAAAAAAGAAATCCATTGTACTAGATAGATAGATAGATAGATAGATAGATAGATAGATAGATAGATAGATAGATAGATAGATAGATAGATAGATAGATAGATAGATAGATAGACTATTACTAGTAAGTTGGGGATATCCATCCATCCATCCATCCATTATCCAACCTGCTATATCCTAATACAGGGTCACGGTGGTCTGCTGGAGCCAAACCCAGCCAACACAGGGTGCAAGGCAGGAAACAAACCCCGGGCAGGGTGTCAGCCCACCTCAGAAGTTGGGGACATGCAAAAATTAAATTCATTGTACTATGTACTCCCAAAAATAAACCCAAACTTTTTTAGACAGGATAGAGAGGTGTCCCCATGACCCAGAAAATGGGCAGCAGCAGGGCAAGACTTATATCACAATATCGTTAATGAACACAACCAAAAAAAGTCTCCTGTGTAACTCATTCAGTGAGGTTTTCACAATATAGTATACAAGGGGGCTCCGCCCCCTGCTCGCTTCGCTCGCCTACCCCCGGCGTTGGATATCCTGAAATACATTAGTCGAGCTCGTTTGTTTTGGAGCCGTGCCCGCTTTGCCCGCGGCATTTCAGACGCACGTTGTAGGCGCCTGCGTTCATTGAGTTTATCCAGGCGGGCTTGTGTTTGTATATCCGTTAGTCGAGCTCGTTCGTTTTGAACCTGTGCCTGCTTTGCTTCCGCAGTTTCAGACGCGCGTTGTAGGCGCCTGCGTTCATTGATCTTATCCAGGTGGGCTTGTGTTTGTATCATTGAGCTGTATTGTGTTTGAATTTGGTGTAAAGCGTTCAGCGGTTTGTACAATCCCAAGCAGCACATTATTCCTAACTTCACTCCGCAGTAGTGCCACTCACAATATGGCAGTGACGCCTGCGCCTTCACTCCGCAGTAGTGCCACTCACAATATGGCGGTGATGCCTGTGCCTTCCGTACTATGTCGGGTTTCACTATGCTGTGTAGGCGCCTTTGCCTTTTGTACTTTCCCGCGCCTTCCGACGCGTGATGTAGGCGCCTGCACCTTCCGTACTATGTCGGGTTTGCTCCCGCTGTGTGGTGTGGACATTTAGGGTTCCGTATTTTCTGGGCTTGATGCTTTATTTCTTATTTCTGTTAGTTGAGCTCTTTCGTTGTGTCGTTACCGCTTTCCGTACTATCTCGGGTTTGATTTGTGAACCTTTGTGGACTCCGTAGTCTGTCCCATTTCACTCTGGGGCGGTGCGCTGACTCCTCTTGTTTGTGTGGCTATGTCGTTCGTAGTCTCTCCCGTTTCACTCTGGGGCAGGGGGCTGATTCCTCGTTTTTGTGTGGCGCCTGCGCACTATGTCTCCTGCGTCCATGGACATGTACCTGCGTCCATATCCGGTTTACCATTCTCGGTTAGTAATATGGATAGGCATATACACATACATTTACAGTATATAGTGTAGTGTTACTTAATCTTCCGTGTTACACTTCTGAACAATACACAGTTTATTTCATTAAAATGGTCAAAATCTAGAAAAAGATCCCACTGATCTTTACAGTCTCTCAATGTCTGGTGTTACCTCACCCTCTTAAATGCTCTCCTTCAGTCTGTCATTTTTGGGTTTATTTTTCACTATCAATTACTCAGCTTGGAGATCCTTTTTGCAACCTAAAATGCAAGGATAGCTCTTCCCCATGAGCACACAGGGTTGTTGTGAATATTTATCATTTTACTTTTGTTTTGTGTATTACTGACACTGCCATGGCACTGAAAGGTTTAAATGTGAAACTCCACATATATTTAAGAAGTACTGCTGGCCACTGCAATGGAAGAGGTTTCACATTACACTCACACATGTGACAGCATATGGATAACTGTGTGCTTCTGTATCTTTAGAGGATATCTTACCTTGCTTAGGGTCGTTTCAAAAGGTAGCTTGTATATCTTTCTGATTGATTAAGTTACTTCTAACAGCCTGCTCATATGCAAATCTTCAACACACATCAAAAGTGTACAGCACCTCATTAGGAAGTCTGTTTGATTGCTTAAATGTCCATTTCTGTAAGCCTTTGTATTAACAAGAAATGAGACACATTTCTTGTAACACTCTAATATGTGGGCGGGGGGGGGGGGGGCTTGGGTGTCTAGTAGGAAGGAGGCACTCTTCCATTGACATTGGATCATTTTCAGAGGCCCACTTTCATTTATAGCAAACTTAATGCTAGTCATCTAAACAATTTACTAAGAATTGGATTAAATCAATGGAGTTTTGTACATACTATAATATATTCTTTTTTAATTCCAAAGGAATTTTCTAAGATCACATTTAGAAATCTACTCATTTTATACGAATGACTCTGAGCATTGGGGAGGCTGATCATAACATAACATAAGCGTAGGAGCAACAATTCTTATAGATGCACGGAGCAGGTCTGAGTTTGGCTGAAAAGCTGAACCAGTCTGACGCTAATACAGTGCTGCCTCTGTGACTTGGTGGTCACTGTTATGTAATGTGTGGCCTTCACTGAAATTGTGAGGAAGGCTTCTAAGTTGGCTGTCTATTCTAATTTCTGTTTAGTATCCTAAAGGTAGAGAACTGAAAAGTAATAACATAAAAGCAGTGTATCAAGAGTGTTGTGAGGTTATTCATTCATCTCTCCATTTTCCGAACTTGCATGTTCCAGTATAGAGCTACAGGAAGTTACAACCTCTCTGAACAGCAAGGGGAACACAGTATGGAAAGGCCCATAACAGATCACTTTTCCATGACACAGCACATTCATACTAACCAACCAATCAGTGACCTCCAATCTAAAGCACAAGAATGGTTAGAGGATCATCTTGCCTATCATATGTCCCATTATGGCAGGTCTGCCTGGTTCCATTTTTCAACAGGATAAATGCCTGTCTGTTGATGACAACGGCACCATTCCTTTGCCTTCCTCTTTCTTTAACAGAGCTTTGGACTTTTAGAGATGTCAATAACATTCCTGTGCACACTCGAAACAAACCCTTACTCTTCTGGAAGGCAGGTGCACAATGTTTTATTGAAATACCACAATGGCACCATTCTCCAACTGCATGCCTCCATGCTACAGCTCACACAGATATTATCCAGTACTGGTGACTAGCCTTTGTGAAACCATCCTGGGCCAATAAATCATTTTTTGTCCTGGTTTTAGAATTATTTTTAAATACGTGTAATGCAATTCTGTTCTTTCGTGTAGAATTCAGGAGATGCCATATAACCCCAAAACTATAAAACAAGGACCATTCACTGAACTCCCTCTAACACACATTAGTTAAAGCTCTAACAAGAATTTGTTACATCCAGCACCCTCCACTTGTCATTCCAGTATATGTGACAGTGCTGGCTATTGCCTGAATACAGCCCATTCACAACACAGCATTGTACATGAAAACAAAGAACCTAAATAATAATTTAAAATATATACACATTCTAACAAATATTATAAATCAAAGCAGAGTTACCTTTTTTTACAAACTGATAACAGGGTGGTGAATGGTAATGGATGAGAAATGGAGGTCTGGTAGTTTGAGTTCATATGGACTGCTGAATTAGACTGCAAGTGAAAGCAAAAGTCTTAAGAATTCATTGGGAAATATGAAAGTGTGCAATGTAACTTTAAAACCAGACTACTACTATATTACAATAATTGAAATGCCTACCATATACTGTATACACATTTCGAGGCACAAGTGCTTCAGTGCTATCTTCAGGGCTCTGGAAAGGTAAGCAATTCCACCCAAACTAAGAGGGGCGGCAGTGTTAAGGCATTCTTCCTCTCAGTCCACAGTCCAGAAGATTCCGTACCAGAAGAGACTGAGGTTACTTCTGCTTCCTGCACCAAGTCTTGCCCTGTCTGAGACCACCTGATAAAAGGACCACAGCAGCCAGCAGTGGGTATTCATTGAGGACCATGAGACCAACCGGACCACTAGGTGCTCTCTTTACTTACAGCCTTGGCTGTAATTGATTGCATTCTTGTGTGCCTGTTTATTTTGATCACTTTAATATCCAGTATTTTTAAATGGAATTGTTGGCTGACTGCTCAACATTTCTTTATTGAACCCATGTTCTCTTTTCACAACGTACATACTATATTGTATATATATTAATACTAGACATTAAGCCCGTTGCAATAATGGGCGCTAGAACAGTACTGCATAAACATTAGTAGGAACAGTCTATATTAATTGGCAAAGGACCGTCTATTTTCTGTTACAGTAATACTGGCTTGTATGTGGCTGTAATATGCGTCACTGTATTGTGTGCCTTTAATTTTCTCTCGCAGCAGTACGTCTCTCCAGCAAGTATTTTAATCTGTTTGTACTTTAAACAGTTGCCCAGCAAGTATTTTAATCTGTGCTGGTGTGCAGCTGAATATTGTATGTGTGGCATCTCCCCAGCAATGGATTTTATGTGGGCGAAAATAAATCTACTTTTAAAAGTCATCCTATTGTAATATCATGAAAATTTGTATGTTTAGGAAAACCCCTTCAACGACTGACACTTTACACTTTACCGGGCCAAGTTTGTTAATTGCAAATCTGACATCCTCAGAGTGAACACTTGCACAACAACACACACTAATCCCACCTCTTTGGGGAAGCTGGTCTCCGTGTCTCAGTACCCAATTGGATTTTTCGTGCGTTATGTTTTAGGTCTTACCTCATTTACCGAAATCCGATTGGATCGACCGCGCGATATTTTATAGGTCCCGCCCTCTCTGTCTTGTGTGACGCGTCAGGCGGCCTTTGAAGCATCTGCTTTGAAGCATCGCACCGTGCCCTGCGCATGCACTCTTCACCAGAAGACAAACACACACAGACACATGGACGCACACAGGGGTTTTATTAAAGAGGATAACATGCCTTTAGCTCCTCTATTATCCAGCACTTCTTTTGCTTTTCTGGCAATAGCTTTGAGTCCATTTTAGCAAATATGGCTCTTTAATATTTGCGGTGTCCCTTAAACCATGACAATGTTTTATTATAATGTGCTTAGGAAATGTTCCTACAGTCATGCGTCTTGTTCTCGACTGTTCGGACACTTATTAAAAAGTTTCTGGGTACAAAATAAACTGGACTAAGTCATACTTCTTACCTCTAATTGACCTTTATAAGAATTCTGACATGATGAACTCCATCCCTGCTAAAATGTAATTAAATATCTGAACATAGAAGTATCAGGCATAGTAGAAAACTGAACTTCAACAAACCTACAATAGATGTCAATTCCACACTGTCCCACTTGACTAACTTCTCTTTATCTTTTCATGCTAGGATGAAGAATGAATATTACCACCGTATGAATTTCTTTAGTTTAATGGAAATCCCAAATGCTGGTTAAAGTCACTCCCCTCAGATGTTCTCTGAGAGAACAAGATACCTTGTTTTAAAATCTCCACTTTGGTATGAGATATGGTTCAAGGGGTGTCTCTTTCTCTCTCTTTAATTTAGAACTTAATCATTGCATTTTCTATCTTTAGCCAATGCATATAACTGTATGGCCTTCCCCTGCCATCAATACCACTATTCTGGTTTCTTATTGAAAACTCCTATGCATGCTCTCCTTCTTGTCTGTTAAACAGAAATAGACTGGTATCTAATACTTTAGACTCATACCCTCAATCTTTTATGAAAATGCTTTGCGTATTGGGAGTCTTTTACCAAGACTGAATGAATCGGGGTATAGCCTACCTCCCTGGGTAGCCACTTTGACAAGTCAGTGCTCCTCAAGTTCCAGACCTTAATGCTTAAATGCTTTCTTTCTTCTACTTCATTCCTTTTCTACTTAAAGTTGAAATCAGTATTAAGAATATATGGAGTTCCAATATCTCTTCTTCTCCCCCAACACCCTCTTCTAGTGCCTTTTCAATCCTTATAAAACCAGTCTCTTCTCTTTACTCAGTCTCTTGCAAACCTTTGCTCTTGAACTCTGCCTGCCTTTGTAATGCATCAGGAATGTTGGTGAATACCCAGCAGGTAAGAAGGATTTTAAAGTCTATTTAGGATCTCATCACAGGTTTTATCTTTAAACATGAGCCTAAACTGACATCATTCTTATTTTCAGGCAATTCAGACCAAATGTTGACATATACATGCTCAAAGCCCACTTTATGTGTAACAGACTGCTTACTACAGACTCTTAAGTCAGCTTACATACAAATCACATGATTCTGAAAATTCAAGGTCTGCTCTGCACCCACTTTCTAAACACACACTACAAACAGGAACAAGTCAAGTCAAGTTGGGGAGTGAGCATGCACTGGTACAGTGCGCTGCCGCACCCACTACACGACGAAACAACTCGGAAATGACCCTCTATCTGTCGCAGCCAGGTGTTATGTGGGTGACCCCATGGCCTGGTCCATCCACTCCGATCCCCAACAATGAGGATCTTATGAGCCAGATCACCCTCTGGGAAACACGCCACATGGCCATAGTGCCGTAACTGACGCTCCCTCACAATGCAGATAATGTGCCTCATTCGGGACTCCATGAGCAACCGCTCATTTGACACAAAGTCAAACCAACGGTACCCAAGGATCCTCCGAAGAGACACAGTAGGAGTCCAGTCTTCATCTCAGGTCACTGGATAGCGTCCATGTCTCGCAACCATATAGCAAGACAGGAAGCACCAGGACTCTAAAGACTTGGACCTTCATCCTTTTGCATAGATATCGGGAGCGCCACACACCCCTTTCCAGCGATCTCATGACCCCCCCATGCTCTCCCAATCCGTCTACTGACTTCATAGGAAGAGTCACCAGAGAAATGAATGTCACTGCCAGGGTAAGTAAACCTCTCGACAAGGTCGACACTCTCTCCGCAGACAGACACATTGCTGATGGCTGTGCCCAAGAGGTCATTAAAGGCCTGGATCTTGGTTTTTATCCAGGATACTCGCAAGCCCAGACACTCAGACTCCTCACTCAGTCTCTCGAGAGCCCTGATCAGAGCCTCCATTGACTCCACGAAGATCACAGCATCATCAGCAAAGTCAAGATCTGTGAATCTTTCTTCACCAACAGATGCCCCACAGCTGCTGGACCCCACGACCTTGCCCAACACCCAGTCCATACAAGCACTGAACAGAGTAGGAGCAAGAACACACCCCTGAAGAACCCCAGAATCAACTGGGAAAAACGCAGAGGTCCTGTCTCTACTCTGCACAGCACTCACAGTACCAGTGTATAGGCCAGCCATGATATCCAGCAACCTCGAGGGGATCCCACGAACCCTCATGATGTCCCACAGGGCAGCTTGATCAACTGAGTCAAACGCTTTGCAAAAATCGACAAAGGCTGCAAAGAAACTCTGCCAATGTTCGCGTTTGCGCTCCATGAGAACCCTCAGTGCCAGGATGCGGTCAATGGTAGACTTCTTAGGCGTAAAACCAGATTGTTCCGGTCACTGGTAGGTGAGCAAGTGATCACAGATCCTTTAGAGGGCAACCCTAGCAAGGACCTTACCCGGCACCGAGAGCAGTGTTATCCTCCTGTAGTTGCTGCAATCTAGGCGATCACCCTTCCCTTTCCAGATAGGGACAACAAGTCCCGTTTTCCAGTCAGTTGCGATGATGCCAGTCTCCCAAATGAAAGCAAAGATTGCTTGCAATGCCAGGAGGACAGCCTTACCACCTGCCTGAAGAAGTTCACCCTGGATACCACAGTTCCCGGTAAGCCTTTCTTCCCCTCAGCTGGTTCACCACCTGTGCAATCTGAATGAGATTGGGTGGTTCACAGCTAATTGGAGGATCAACCTCAAGGACCATGGACCCAAAGATATCCAACGTCCTAGCTGGAGGATCAGCTTTGAACAACTGCTCAAAGTAGCCAGCCCAGTGGGTCACAACTGCAGTGTCATCCGTAAGGGCCGTTCCATCAGCCGCCCTGACTGCGACTCTCCAAGGAACAGGTTTAGATGTGCGTAATGCTTTGATTCCTTTGTAAGCAGGACGTGGGTCGCTAGACCACAGATGGTGTGTCACTTGCTCACAGATTCCTCTAACAAATGCCTCCTTACCTGCCCTCAGAGCCCTTGCAGCCATCCTTCTCAGCTCCTGGTACAGATCAGAGTTGCCACTGAGCCGTGCATTGCTATTCCTCTTGATGATATCCAGGGTGCCCAGCAAGATGAAACGCCTCCTTCTGGGAACACTGGTAACACCAACACAACCCTCAGCAACCTTCAGGTTCTTGTCACTGAAGGTCTCCCACATCACATTAGTATTGGCAGTCGTACCCAAATCTGCAAGTTCCTCATACAAACTGCATGCACACTCATTAGAAACAGCCTGATCTTGTAGTCTGACCAAGTCCAGGCTCATTTATCTAGTAGGTGGTAACCTACTGGAACTAAGCTGGATCCTAAGAGTAGCAACAACAAGTCTGTGGTCAGAATTCACAAACTGGGCACTTCTATAGACCCTGCAGTTTTGCAAGAGCCTCCAGCGTCTGCCCACGAGGATGTGATCGATCTCCTTCACCGCACCACCAGTATTGGAGTACCAAGTCTAACGATGTGGTTCTGGGCGCTGGAACTAGGATCCAGCGATTCGCAGCCCCTGACCTTTCGCAAAGTCAAGAAACATGGAGCCACTTTCATCACGGTCTCCAGTCCCATAGGGACCGAGACAATCCTCATAGCCAGCCCTGTCAGTGCCAGTGGCTGCATTGAAGTCACTCATGACCAGAGGAGTGTCACCTCGTAGGCACCCATCAACCACCGAGCGAGGCTGCGAATAAAATGTCTTCTTCGCTGAGACATCACTCACCACAGTCAGAGCATACATTGAGACAACAGACAAGGCACCCAGGGAGTGCCGTAATCTGAGTCTCATAAAATGCTCGAGTATGACAGCCATCAGACCGACCAGACCAATAAAAGGTGTATCCACCTACAGAGATCTGGCCAGTCCCCAGTCTGCGCACCTCAGAGAGTGCTGCCACTGAAATGCGGAGTTTACTCAACTCCTCCAACAGCAGAGGAAGATGATCATCTTGCCGAGGAGACAAGATGTTCCATGCGCCCACCTGTATGGGCCACCTCAAATTGGGACCTGAGCGCTGTCATGCAGCGGGCAACGCCTCAGCACCACACCAGTTCCGATCCCCAATAGAGCTGACCCTATTGGCTCTCCAATGGTTTTGACTCTTCTGGGGATGGGGCTCCCGAGGACTTTCCCCCATACCCTTCATGATGTGAGCAGCCTTCTTATGGGCGGCTGCAGCAGAGCTACTCCCACGGAGAGCATAAAGGAGTCTTTTCTGTAGTCTCAGAGCTTTGTGAAGTTTTTTTTTACGGTGGCTGGAGTGCCAATCCTGCCACCAACCCCCATGATTTCCCTGAAAGTTGGAGGACCGCTTGCAGGGCCAGATACAGTTTAACGTCATACCCAGGACCAACATCATACCCAGGACCAAACCAAACAGGAACACTCAGAAAAATACCTCAAGAAAAAACAGACATAGCTTGCAAACCCAATTCTTCATTCCATGCAAAAACAACCAATATAAATGTCTAATCTATTCATCTATCCATTTTCTTATTTACTCATCCGGTTCACAAAGAGCTGATGCCTACCCCCAGCATTGGGAAAAAGGTCAAAAACAATCTTGGAAGGGGTGCGGCCCCACTGCAGACATGATCACATACACATTCACAATAATTCATTCACGGCCAGCTTATAGTTCATCTATTAGTTTTCTGAAAGATAAGAAAGTAGAAAAGTGCATCCTTCAAGCTTCTTATATTTTTATTCACTTCTCTTTTTGTAAAACATATAAACAGGAGATGCCAGAATGTATTTCACAATCCAGTTGGCAAGTTTTATGCCATAACTACATAATTCCTTTACAAGAATTATGCCAAATCAGTATAGGAACCAGGGAAAATAATGTTGTAATGAAAATTAAAATAACTTATATTACTTAGGAATGCCTGTCGAGGTGATGTTCCTGCCTTGCACCTGATGATTGCTGGGATTGGCTCCAACTGTGCCACAACCTTGCCTTGGTCAAACAGGTTAAGAAGATGGATGGATGATATTTGCAATGGAAAATTGTTTACACATCTGTAGAGTATGCACATGATGTTTATAAAGCTGTGACAATAGCGTTATCTCATCCTTGTATAATGTAACGTGATATTGAACAGCTGGGGGTTATAGGAAATAAATGAAAGAGACATTGCTGTTGCCTAGCACTGGGTTAATTTTAGATTACATTCTTAAACATAAACTTATTAAATATTTCTTTTTATTTTGGATAATAAATATGAAAAAGTCAGTATATGCCATGAGTAATATTTTTCTTTTTAAATATTGTGGAAATATCAATATTTGATCTTCATGTAAACAGTATTTATAGGTATAAGTGATACAATATAACAAACATCATGCCATGTTTACATTTTGTAGTCCATTGTATAATTTAAATAAATATAAAAGGAAAGTTTGCATGTGGAAAAAGTAAATTCACCCCTACATTTTATCACTACCTGAGATACCTAAAATTAAAGTCAGGTGCAAATTATTAGAACATCATTAGAGAAGATCCTGTCTAATTTAAACCCCAGACATTTAGTTTGGTCTGTTCTGTGTTGCTGAAATGTGTGGTATCACCCTGCCTAAATTGAAAAAAACTATCAGAGGCTTTCAGAAGAAGGTTATGGATGCTAATGGATCTTGGAATGGATTTAAATAGATCTCTGAACAATTGAAAATCAACCATTCCACTGTACAAAAGATCATCTACAAGATTTCAAACAACTACCGACTTGTCCACAACAGGCTGCCCCACCAAGCTTAACCTGACAGCAGAACATAAGATGCAGAAAAAAGTCTCTAGGAAGCCAAACTTTTCATCGTGGGACCTACAGGAAACTTTTACCACTGTTCATGTCAGAGTGCATGAGTCTACCATTAGAAAATGGCTACACGGATTAGATTTACTTAGGGAGGTGTGCCAGGAAGAACACCAGGGCAAGGCTAAAGTTTGCACATGAATACCTAAGCAAAAATTGGGACTTCTGCAACAATGCACTCTGGACAGGTGAGGCAAAGACAGAGTTATCTGGCCACAGTACCAGAAGACATGTTTGGTGAAAGCTACAGACAACATTTGACCAGAAGAACATGATAGCAACTGTAAAATATGTTGGGGAAAATGTTATGGTTTGGGGCTGCTTTGCATCAAGGCCTACACTGCTCACCATCATAGAATCTGCTTTGAATTTCTCATTTTACTAGAGGGTGCCAAAGGAAACTGTGAGTCCATCTGTCAGAAGATTGAAGCTGAGCAGAAAGTGGACTTTACAACATGATGATGACCCTAAGCATACCAGTAGGAATGGCTGAAAAGAAGGAATGGAGGGTTTTGGCTAAGTTAAATCGCAGATCTGAATCTCATTGACGTGCTGTAATAGGTATGTGAAATAGGCTGTGTCCACTAGATACCTATCAAACATTACACAGCTGAAAGAATTCTGCATGAAAGAAACTGCAAGATGTCAGAGGCTGCTAGACAGTTAATGGAAAGTTTCTAGTTGAGTTTATTTCTGCCAAAGGGCACAACACTGGTTATTGGAGTCAAGGATTTATGGACTTTCTATTCATATTTCACTGAATAAATTATTGGAAAATCAAATTTTCATATTTTATTATTTCAAATGATAATATGATAATGATATCCATATCCATATTACTAAACGAGAACGGTAAACCGGATATGGACGCAGGGACCTGTCCGTGGACGCAAAAGACATAGTGCGCAGGCGCCACACAAAGCCCCCCTCCAACTAACAGAAATCGCAGGAGACATGGTGTGCAGGCGCCACACAAAGCCCCCCTCCACTAACAGAAATAAGAAATGAGGCAACGCGCCCATAGCACACAAAAAAGAGGAGTCAGACGCAGGTGCCACACAAAGCCCATAGCACACAAAAAAGAGGAGTCAGACCCACGCCCCCGAGTGAAACGGGACAGACTACGGAGTCCACAAAGGGTCACCCATCAAGCCCGAGATTACCGCTCAAAAACAAAAGAGCAACCGCAAGCAAACACCCAACATCATACAGAAACCCCACAAATACGGACAAAACAACATATTTGAATCACATTATCCCCGCCCCACAGTGAAACGGGACATACTACGGAGTCCACAAAGGTTCACAAATCAAGCCCGAGATGGTACGGAAAAAGAGGAGTCACCCCCCCCCAACCAGAGTAAAACGGGACAGACTACGGAGTCCACAAAGGGCCACACATCAACCCCGAGATATTACGGAAAGCGAATTGTGCTACGGAAAAAGGCAGATACTACAATAGGAGCATTCGCCTACAACGCGCATCTGAAATCAATGTACACACTACACAGCATAATCCACGCACTTCTAAAAAACCGCACGCGGACACCCGATGTCATACATAAACAACAAGAAACTGGACTACACTACATATTGGAATCACATTACAGTGATGCAATATTAACAGGACAACCACAGATAACACAGGCGCAACACCTGATGGGTAATAATAAAAAGAAACGAACGTCCGCATTAAACATACGTCATCTGAACACGTACAAACTATACAGCATAAGTGAATCTCATTACAATGATGCACTATTAACCGTACAACCACAGAAAACGCTCCCTATTAACAGTAAGTGCGATCATCCTTATTACTTACCCACATTACTAATGATAAAGAACAGACAAGTCATAAATTCACGATCACGGGTGCAAAACGATACGGCTCGTGTAACGGGACCACAAAGACGAGCCCGCATGAAAAAAAAACAATAAAAGTTGGCACCTATAACGACCTTCTGAAACCGTGGAAGAAAAACTGTCTCGGCTCCAAAAACGAAAAGCTCGACTAACACAGGTACAGAAACGAGCCCAAATGGACAGATACAATGAACGTAGACGCATGCAGCGCGCATCTCAAACTGCGGAAGCTAAGCAAGCACGGGTTAGAAACAACTGGCAATACAACTAATGAGTTTACACGTTGTTGTCAAAAGGGTCAAGTTAGACTGCCTCCTTTACATGAATATCCTGAATATCTACGGAAGCTTCTAACTAACGATGTACCTGAAAGTAAAAACTTTATGAACTGCATTAGATCCTGCAATGGCTCACTTGCTTTTGCATCTACCGGAGTAAATATCAGGCCACCAGCTGGCAATGGCCCATACTGCTTTCGCATATGTGGACAAATATTACATCGGATTGGAACAGTGCACCCTGAAACAAATCATGAATGCAAATTTGCAGAAATATACATCTTAGATCCAGATGACGCAATCTATCAACGAGTGAACCTTCCTGAAAACAAACAATGCATGGAGCTTATAATGAGAAACGTCACTAAGGTCATAAACAATCACCCATTAGCTAAGTCTATAAAAATGCTACATGAGGTTGAAAGAGAGGCCAATACAAAAGCAACCTACGGCTGCCCGGCGGGCACGGGTTCAAAACGCCGGGGGTAGGCGAGCGAAGCGAGCAAGGGGGCAGAGCCCCCTTGTGTTCACATAAGTAAAAAAAGAAAAAAACATTTCACGGGGTGTACTTACATGATTACATGACTGTATATACCTACCAGATGGCTGAGTCTGGATTTGAAAAAAGGGCTTGTTTAGAGATTCTCTATTATTTTATTTTGTTGTAAGTATCGTTTACGTTTTGGCTGAACATGAAAAAATTAGTTTTGCATAGTTCCATTCATGGAAGTTTCTGGAAGTGTCCCTGTTATATTGACAAACACTGGAGTATTCCTTTTCTCTTTGTGGAGGAAATCTGATCATGATGAATCAGACTTATTTCGACTTTACTAGTGATGACTCACAATTAATGATTATTTAGACGCTTCGTGGGGATAACATGCACCTTGTCGTGATTTGTCTGGTCCAATTCTGTGTATTATTTATTATGATTTTAGTTATTAATTGCGCAACACCTTTTTGTCTATTTTACATTGTGGGCTCAGCCATTTTGTTTATGGATGGTGATTACCAGTCATGGACACATGTTACACAACCCTTGTATTTCTTGTTTTTGTAGTGGCCTTTGACTGTTCCTCATGACTCTCTTCACTCAGCCCTCACATCTCCCAATCCTGTTTTTAGTTGTCCTATTTTTACAGCATATACTATACACAGGGTCACGGGGGTCTGCTGGAGCTAATCCCAGCCAACAAAGGGAGCAAGGCAGGAACAAACCCCGGGTAGGACGCCAGCCCACTGCAGGGCACACACACACACACCCACACACCAAGCACACACACTAGGGACAATTTAGGATCACCAATGCACCTAACCTGCATGTCTTTGGACTGTGGGAGGAAACCAGAGCACCTGGAGGAAACCCACACAGACACGGGGAGAACAGTGGTGCATTGGCAATCCTAAATTGTCCCTAGTGTGTGCTTGGTGTCTGTGTGTGTGCCCTGCGGTGGGCTGGCGCCCTGTCCGGGATTTGTTCCTGCCTTGCGCCTTGTGCTGGCTGAGATTCAGGATCAGAATCAGAATATCTTTATTGTCATTGTAACAAATACAACAAAATTAGGTGCAGTACCTGCGGTGTCAAAATATAATTAAAAAAAGGATAAAGGATAAGAAGAAATAAGGTAGAACACAAACATTCAACATAAGACCTTAATTGCACATGAACACTATTGCACAAGATGTCATCAATTGCTGCATTGGAGGTGATTAGGTGGCATTCAGTGCCCTAATAGCAACAGGGTAGAAACTATTATTGATTGGCTCCAGCAGACCCCTGTGACCCTGTGTTAGGGATATAGCGGGATGGACAATGACTGACTGACTACTATACACATGGCCTGTTGGACTGTTGTCACCTCATTTCCTGGAGGTCAGACCAATCCTCAGTAAACCATGTTAGATGAGTACTATTTACTGCCCAAAGTGAACTAATGATACTCCTGGATGTGGCTGAGGAATCCATTCATTCCTACTGTTTGCTTATAGCTGTAGTCATCATCACATTCTAGAGTTTACCCCATCTCCGCTAATGCAGCACCCTATTTAGAGATGGACAAGTGCTTGGCTAGCCATTCTCTCTATCTGGTGGTGACCTGCCCTGCTTTCATGCCTAATCTCTTCTTAGACTGACCCAAGCTGAACCATTCCTGTTTTATACTGAGAGGTGATCTGCACAGGATCAGTCCCTCAATCAAGTGTACAGCAAGTGGAGGCTAATTTAAGCATCTATTCTCAGCCCCCAGCTTGAGCACTGTACACCCCCTCCCTTTCTTCTTGCCACTTTCCTCTGTGATGCTGATTCCAGTTGTTGATGCAGCTTATGTGTATGTGTGTGTGTGTTGCCAATTCTGTTCAAAGCAACCATCTGTGGCTCTTGTGGGTAGCTCTGACAGGAAATTTGCAGTAACTGATAAGAAACTGCATCGGGGTGACAGTCACTGACTGTTAAACACATCGGCAAGCTCGCCTGCTCTAACCTGTGCTGTGGTTGGAGTGTCTGCAGTACGGTCAGCTCTATAGCGCTGAAATGGACAGGAACGTGCAGCTGACTTTTTAAATTTGAAATGAGTCATGTGCCAAGTAGAAGCAGAGATGTGTGGTTTTGACTTGTGTGGGACAAATCTGCTGTGCCTGAGATGATCTGCGCTGGCAGTGTCCTCTTAGCTCAACTGTGTGAAATTGGCTCCTCAAATTTAGAAGTATCCAGATTGCTATTCGAGGCCCGCGTCTCTTTGTGTGAAGGCAAACATGCGCAATGACTGTGTGCAGGTGCCATAGGAGTATGCAGGCCCCAGTAGCTAAACACAGCATCACCTACTGTTTTTAGACATGAGAGTGGAAGCTGCCAGAAAAGCTAAGAACAGACTGTTCACTATTCAATGTCATGGTGTGAACAAGGGTGCCAAGGGCTGAAGCAATTCTTCCTCTTCATCATGCATGCAAACTGCCCACAAAAAGATAAGGAGTCTCACAGTTTTGCAAACCAGCCTTGGACCCTACATATTTGACCACAGGATAGTAACTGAAGGGGGTGGCAGTTGCAGAAAAGGGGCACTTCTTGGTTTTTAGTTAGCTGAGCTGGGTGAGGAAGAGTCAGACCATTTTTGGAGTAGCTATGTCATGACAGCTTTAGTGGTACTTACCAATTTGGACGAGCAGTAGTGAAGCATCTGGAAGAAAGTGTTATTGTGAGTTGCTTGTAGTATTCAAACTTAAAGTGGAGCAGGTGGGATAGCTGACTCCACCTTCAGTGAATCAGCTTGAAGAAGGCCCAGCCAAGAAACATTTTCTTTCTTTGGCGATTACACATATTCTCAACAAGTAAAATTTTTCAAATTTCTTCATTATTGTATAATTTCTGGGGCGGATTAGCCTAATGGGCCACCCATTGCAAGTAAAACAGGGCAAGTGGGTGTGATATCACATCAAAATGGCTAAGCCATGAACTTGCCCATTTAAATCGCTGTGTTGCAGCTTTTGGGATCTGTTCTCTCCTACAACCAGAATTGGTTTCTCTTTGACATATTTAGTCCACATTTTTCCACATATTTTCTTATCACTATGCCTGAACAGGTAATTGCAAGGGTAAAATGTACATGATGAAAAGCATCACATGCATTCTGTGACCACTTTATTATGTACAGCTCTTTATTGACAACAAAACCTACTTCTCCAAATGCCTACAACTGTGGCTACAATTCAGCATGTGCAGCAAGCAACCATGGTCAAAAAGTTTACATTTTATTTGACCAAATGACCAAATGGGCAAGTGATTTAGACCATGATGTGGTTGTTGGTACCTGACATGGTAGTTCTAGTATTTAATAAAGTGCACTTTCCTTGCATTTTTTTAAGTATTACAGTCTCTTAGAGTTGTCGGAGAATCGTGAAATGAAAGAAAATCCAATTAAAGAAAATTGTTAATGACAGTATTGGCCAAAATTGTTCAAACTAACAGAAAGGCAACACATATTCAAATAACAGCTTTTACAACAGGACGGTCCCACTCCTGTTAGGTAGGAACATAAAGATGAGGCTACAGTGGGCAAGTGATCACCAAAACTGAATGACTTAAGATTGGAAACATCGGTGTCATCTGGTCTACTTGGATATAAATTTTAGCAGGAACATACAGATAGTAAAGTCAGGATTTGACAGAAATGTCACAAATCAACAGATCAGTCCTACCTTGTAGTAGTGGTACAGGCCCACGGTGGAAGTGTAATGGCCATCCTGGCAGACATTTAGTCTCTTAATATTAACTGAGTATCATCTGAATGTGACAGAATACTTATGGATTGTTAACAGTCATGTAAATCACTTTACGGCCATGGTCTACTCCGGTATTTTTAGAATGGATACTTCTGGTAGGATGATGTTTTGTGTCACAAAGCATTCATCATCTCATGCTAGTTCCTGAAATATGACAGTGACTTCAGTTTATTACAATCGCCTGGACTGATATCAGTCAGACAAAGCATCTCTGAGATGAGGTTTGCAGCATAAATATGTGAAAAAAAAATGTGCACAATCTGTATGAGGCTATTGAGTTAGCATGGATACATCTAGCTTTGAAGAATTTTGTTCTGGAAACAAAATGTGGGACTACCCTCTACTAGATAGGTGGAACTAATAAAGTAGCTACTGACTATATCTATTAGCCCCGTTACCTTACACATCCAGAGATCACAGTGTATCTCCACATGTCATCCATGTGTTCATATTAATGTCCTTCAGGCACTCAGGTTTCCTCCCACATCCCAAAGATAATTGGATATTCCACATTGTCCATTGTGCTTGTGAGCCTAAATGTGTACCATCTTGATTTGATTTCTTCTCTGCACACAGTGATTCCAGAAATAAGCTCTGCTCGATGGGTTACCCTGTATTGAAAAACAAAAACAAGCTAGGAAATTGAATGAATATGCTGATTAAGTGGTGGACCGTGCCTATTCAATTACAATTACAGCAGCGCAGGTGAGCAAAGAGCTGAGGAGACTTCGTGCCAGCAAAGCAGCGGGTCCAGATGGAGTATCGCCACGACTGATGAAGGTCTGTGCACTGGAGCTGGGGAGTCCTCTACAGCGCATCTTCAACCTGAGCCTGGAACAGGGGAGAGTCCCGAGGCTTTGGAAAACAAAGCATCACCCCAGTCCCAAAGGTATCACGTCCTAGTGAGCTGAACGACTTCCGGCCTGTCGCTCTGACGTCACATGTGATAAAGACCATGGAGCGGCTGCTGCTTCACCACCTGAGGCCACAGGTCTGCCACGCCCTCGACACTCTGCAGTTCGCATACCAGGAGAAGGTGGGAGCAGAGGATGCCATCATCTACTGTATATGCTACACCGATCCCTCTCCCACTTGGACAGAGGCAGTGGTGCTGTAAGAATTATGTTTCTAGACTTCTCTAGTGCCTTCAACACCATCCAACCTCTGCTCCTTAGGGACAAGCTGACAGAGATGGGAGTAGATTCATACCTTGTGGCATGGATCATGGACTATCTTACAAACAGCTCTCAGTATGTGCGTCTCGGGAACTGCACGTCTGACATTGTGGTCAGCAACACAGGAGCGCCGCAGGGGACTGTACTTTCTCCGATCCTGTTCAGCCTATATACATCGGACTTCCAATGCAACTTGGAATCCTGCCACATACAAAAGTTCGCTGATGACACTGCTATCGTGGGCTGCATCAGGAGTGGGCAGGAGGAGCAGTATAGGAACCTAATCAATTACTTTGTTAAATGGTGCAACTCAAACCACCTACAACTGAACACCAGAAAAACCAAAGAGCTGGTGGTGGATTTTAGGAGGCCCAGGCCCCTCCTGTACCCCGTGATCATCAGACTGTGTGCAGATGGTGCAGACCTATAAATATCTGGGAGTGCAGCTGGATGATAAATTGGACTGGACTGCCAATACTGATTCTCTGTGCAAGAGAAGGAAGTATAGCCAGTTCTGTCCTCTCTTGCACAGAGAATCAGTATTGGCAGTCCAGTCCAATTTATCATCCAAGACTGGCGTCTTTCAACATCTGCAATAAGATACTGCAGATGTTCTATCAGACGGTTGTGGCGAGTGCCCTCTTCTATGCAGTGGTATGCTAGGGAGGCAGCATAAAGAAGAAGGACGCCTCACGCCTGGACAAACTGGTGAGGAATGCAGGCTCTATTGTAGGCATGGAGCTAGACAGTTTAACATCTGTGGCAGAGCGACAGGCGCTAAGTAGGCTCCTATCAATTATGGAGAATCCACTGCATCCACTAAACAGTATTATCTCCAGACTCCTGTCACTGTCCTGCTCCACTGACATTTAATTTAATTTTTTTTTTTTGTATCAGTATGCTGCTGCTGGAGTATGTGAATTTCCCCTTGGGATTAATAAAGTATCTATCTATCTATCTATCTATCTATCTATCTATCTATCTATCTATCTATCTATCTATCTATCTATCTATCTATCTATCTATCTATCTATCTATTCATTGCCTAGCTATTTATCTAATTATTTACCTGATTTTGCACTCAAGCAAAAATGTGGTTTCATGAGAGGCAAAGTGGGCATATGACACATGTACTGTCTTGTATGGTGCAATCCATCTATCCATTTTCTAAACCTGTTTTCTTCAGTAAAGTGCCACTGGGAGACAGGTGCAAACCGGGGTACAAATTGGAGCAGACAGTAGGACCTACTCACAAACATGCCCATTTTCACCAGGACCCCCTAAGAGATGCCAGGTTACTTGATGAGGGTCTTGTGAGAAATCAGCAGTTTTAGAAGAAAACACATATAGACACAGGAGAATCTGCCATGTTCCCACAGACAGTGATGAGGCTTCTGGAGGTGGATGGCATCAGCACTAAATACTATACCACCTTGCCATTGGTAATAGAACATTATAGTACTTTACTTCATTTATGTCGTTGCCAGCAGGACCCAGGGCCCCTCCCTACTAATCCTATGCCATACCACCCTTCAACAAATGAGCAAGTGCTGGGGGAGGTAAAATACTGAGGGTGTCAAGACAAGATGATGGTAAGGTGTTATATGTACTATGATGGAGGGATTTGAACAATATGCATTTTTTACTTCAAAGGATCCTGTAGGTAACAGGCACTTATGTGAAATGTGAGCGGTGCAAGCAGCTGCAAGAGGGCTAGTTGCATGGCAGACTGCACAAATGAAGGCACATTTTTTGTCACGTTCATTGTCCCTCCCACCATCAACTGAACTGGACACCTGAGAACAGCCGGAACAGACTCTCCCTAAGCAAAGTGCCGAATCAGAGGGTGTTTTGCAATCCGCCCTGTGCATCACTTTGGTGGCTTGGGCGGCCGGAGAACAATGCCGATTTCAGGTTAAGTCTTCAACCCATCCTCAAGGTGACTCATCTTGCATTCTGTGTTATACTTTTTGGTTACCATGTTAAATACAATTTGTTCAAATGCATTTTGAATAATACTGAAGAACTGGTAGTCAGGCATCTCCTTATGAGGTTGGTCCAGAGATTCTTGCCTCAGTGCAATGCCATACCACACTCACTGTCTGTGTAGCGTTTGCATGTTTTCCCTATCAGGAGTTAAAAGAAAAATGTAGAATGTGTAGTTTTTACTTATTTCTTCTTTATTTATTTTTTTCCTGTGAAGTTGTGCGGTTATGACATCATCAAGCATCACTGTTTGGAAGATTGGTTGCTATGACATTACTAGGAGACGTGTCCTGTGTGGGTGCATAATATCTTATGCTCATGCGCTTTTGACAGCCATTTTGACTTCTTGTTTGTTTAATAACTATTGCTTGTTTTGCCCTTTTCTTGGTTGCCAGCCTTTAGTCCTTAATGTTACGATTCCTGCTTCATTTACAGCTGTTTGGATCATATGCCTTAAAATAGTGTAGTGAGAGACAGATAATCTTTTTAAGGCAGGGATGTCGAACTCCGGGCCTGGAGGGCCGCAGTGGCTGCAGGTTTTCATTCTAACAATTGACCAGTTTTCACTGCTAATTATCTCCTTTACCCCTAATTTTAATATCCCTGTTTTTAAGGATTCAGTCCTCTCATTTTCTTCATTAAATGGCAGCCATATAGAAATGAGACATGAAATGAGCCAACAGATGACCAGCTAAATTGGGCCTTCAAAGTCCAACCAATTTCACTCCAACCAGTTCCTTAATGAGAAGCGAATTCTGGCTGTTAATTAAACCTGTTATTTAATTCCACGGCTTGCTGCTGCTCTCATTCTGCCACAGCAGACATTTCCCAAACTGTTGATTTTCTGTTTCTGTAATGACCTGAGAAATCAACATTACCAAGACCATCACCTTTCTTTATGTTCAGATAATGTGGTTAGCTGGTCACCTGTTTGCTCGTTTTGTGTCACATTATTGTTTGGCTGCTAATTAACTTCTGTGCTCGTCACGGATTGTCCATAACAAACACCATGTTCAAGCATAGGGGTGTTCATATGTGCACTTGGCACCAGGACACCCTAGGCCTCAGTTCGATGATCGACTTTGCTTTTTGCAGATGATGTTGTCCTGTTTGCTTCATCAGGCTGTGATCTTCAGCTCTCTCTGGATCAGTTTGCAGCTGAGTGTGAAGTGGCTGGGATGGGAATCAGCATCTCCAAATCCGAGACCATGGTCCTCAGCTGGAAAAGGGTGGAGTGCCCTCTCAGGGTTGGGAGCGAGATCCTGCCTCAAGTGGAGGAGTTCAAGTATCTCGGGGTCTTGTTCATGAGTGAGGGAAGAATGGAGCGTGAGATCGACAGGCGGATCGGTGCGGCATCCGCAGTGATGCGGGCTCTGCATCGGTCTGTCGTGGTGAAAAAGGAGCTGAGCCGTAAGGCAAAGCTCTCAATTTACCAGTCGATCTATGTTCCTACCCTTACCTATGGTCATGAGCTATGGGTAGTGACCGAAAGAACGAGATCGTGAATACAAGCGGCTGAAATGAGTTTCCTCCGCAGGGTGTCTGGGCTCTCCCTTAAAGATAGGGTGAGACGCTCAGTCATCCGGGAGGGGCTCAGAGTAGAGCCGCTGCTCCTCCGCATCGAGACGAATCAGATGAGGTGGCTCGGGCATCTGATCAGGATGCCTCCTGGACGCCTCCCTGGTGAGGTGTTCCGGGCACGTCCAACCGGGAGGAGGCCCCGGGGAAGACCCAGGACATGCTGGAGGGATTATGTCTCCCAGCTGGCCTGGGAACACCTCGGGATTCTCCCGGAAGAGCTAGAAGAAGTGGCCGGGGAGAGGGAAGTCTGGGTATCTCTGCTCAAGCTGCTGCCCCCGCGACCCGATCTCGGATAAGCGGAAGAGGATGGATGGATGGATGCTAATTAAGGAAAAAGAAAGAACTAAGGGGTCTGAGCTGAGTTAATTTAAACTAAGGTGAAAGAAGTTAATTAGCAACAAAAACAGGCCACTAATTAAGAAGGTGGTTAGAATGAAAACCTTCAACCATTGCGGCCGTCCAGGACCAGAGTTCGACACCCCTGCCTTAAAAAGATTATATGTCTCTCACTACAAAAGAAAATCCAGATATTGATCTGAACGGTCATGACACTCCTTACTGTTCCCATGTTCTGGTATCTTCAGATGCACAGGTTTCCTCCAAAATTACATTGATTGGTGATGCATCCATGAGTGCATTTGGCTATTTGCAGGTGTATGCCCTGTGATAAAATGACATCCCATCCTGGGCTGATTGGTGTCTTGCCCAAATGATGATCTGATAGGGTGCCAGTTCCCATGATTCTGAATTGGAGTAAGCAGGTTCAGAAAATGGATGGCTTCATTGTGGCACAAGTTCATGACATCTTGTAAGTCTTTGATTACTTTAAGCTATTCCCTTATACTTGCTCACTTCAGTTGGCATTTTGTATTAGTATTAATGTAAAATTATCTTACCATGTACTGTAGGTATGGGGTGGTAGATGTGTTTAAGGACATAGCGAACAAGTGCCCCGTCTTTTGTGAAAATCTGAGCCAACCCCCTGCTGCCTTTGGCATTGATCCTGAGTTGTCCTTGTGCACCTCCTTATCACATGCTACATCAGGGCCAGCCAAGAAAGCCAACCCACTGCACCTCCTGCCACACTCCTCTTGTCACTGTGATTAATTTCTGTTTCGCCTGGCTTTCTGGGGAAATGTATAAGTTATGGCCTAACTCCTATCACCAAAAAGCCTCAAGTACCCTCTTGAATGTGTGAATAAAGGAAGTTTTTCTGCTTGTTCAATTGACAACGCCGTTTGATTTATAATTTTCATCCTCTGCCTTTGTGTTAAGTGAGACTGAGCCAGCAGTTGTCTGTGATTTTGGACAGGAGGAGGCCCTCTTGCTTATTTGAAACACAGTGAAGTCCTCATTTAAGCAGGTTGGAAACAGAGGTTTACATTACTGGCTCTGTCATAATTCTTCTCTATTACCATGTCCTTCCTTACTTTATCATCTATTACTGGAAGCAAAAAAAAAAAAAGATTCTAACAAGGAGGCCAGATATTGACAAGCAAAGTGATGCCACATGTCCCCAGACTCTCATCTACCATTAAAAGCAGGTATGATCCTTGGAACAGCTGAGAGTCAGCAACATCTGGACTCAGAGGGGTATCTTAATGTTTGCCAGATGTGTTGTCACTGAGTAAGAACTACAGGAGAGGAGTGTCCCTATGTTATGGGGCATGTCGGGACAGTAGAGACATGAACCTTAAGATTTTTAAAGGGAACAAAATAAACAAGTGGGAAATAAAAGTAAGCCCCAGAGTGGCTGATTGCAGGCATACTAAAAAGATGCATGAGAGGTTTTGATGTATCCTAGTCATAGCAAGCGGACCTGTGGAAAGAGCACAGTGCCTATGCCCACTCACACATTCGGAAGGTCTGTAATTAGAAACGCATGAGGGCTATAAGGCAGTGAACTGCTCTCCATAACTGAGAGATATTTCAGGACCGTAAGACTTTCTTCTGGCTCTCACTTCCATTCAGGTGTAGTTCGTTGGTCAGTGAGTAGTAATTGGCCTTTGAGAACAGTACAACTAAATCATTAAAACATTGTGAGGCCAAATCACTCAAAAAACATATGATCCAGTCTTGTTATAAAGCTCATGTAGCTTTATGGATAGGTTGGCTACCTAAGACTTTGTCTAGCCACCTTTAGGTTCTGTAATTTTAAGTCTATATTTTACTAAAGTCATTATTTCTTTATAATCATGTATATCAGAAGCTCAATAGACTTATTAATGAGAAACTTTCTAATTCTCTGACACTTCTCACCAAAGGCCCAATTGGCAAGGATTTTTTAAGAGATACCAACACTTGAAAATTTGTTTCTCATGGCCTCTCTGTCCAAACCCAGGCGACAGTGGTTTGCAGTAGATTTGCTATTGGGTATTGACATACTAGTGGAAGCAAGAATAAGTAAAACATAGTTGTATTATTTTGATGATATTGTGGGCAGATGTCCATGGCATATCTAATAATAAAAATAATAGTAATTCATTAGATGTATATAGCACTTTGCAAGGTACTCAAAGCATTCTACACAGTCAGTGGGAAGGTACTTCAACCACTACTAATGTGTAGTATCCACCTGGATGATGATGATTTTGGGCCAGTACACTCACCACACATTAGCTGTTAGGTGGTGAAGGGGTGAGAGATAGTTAGCCAATTAAAGACAGAGGGCCAGAATGACCAGGCCATAGTGGACATTTTAGCCAGGACATAAGGATACACCCTACTTTTTACGAAGGATGCCCAGTGATCTTTAACGACCACAGTGAGTCAGGACCTCAGTTTTACGTCTCATTTGAAGGACAGCACCATTTTTACAGCACAGTGACCCCATCACTACTCTGGAGCATTTGGATCCACATTCAGACCACAGAGTAAGTGCCTCCTCTTCCAGCAGCAACCCAAGCTTTTCCTAGATGGTCTCCCATCCAAGCACTGGCCAGGCTCAAACATGCTTAGCTTTAGGTGAATGATCTGTTCTGAAGTACAGTTGGTATGGCTGCTGGCCATACCACTAGTAAAAGCAGTAAACAAACTTGAAGACATCTTAGAATGTGTTGCATGACTCTTAGGACAGGAAACACAAAATTGGTCAATTTCCCTGTTTTTTCCAGACCAGTGATAATGCAAAAGCATCCTTTCCATGATATAATTTGCCTAAAAGTGACTCCACTCCCTTACCATCAGGCACATAAGCTAGTAGTAACATCTCTTTTCAGTATGAATGCAGTACTGATAACTTCCATTGTTTTCCTCAGCATTAATAGTCACTAGATACAATAAAGCATGTTCTACAACAACAAAAAAAACAAACAGATGGCATTACTTTCTAATAACCCTGATATGTTTGGATGGATGATGCATTTCTCATATGCTTCAGAGTTTCATCATTCTACTGTCATCTCATAAGTAACTGTGGAAGTGAATGCCAATGACCAATATTAGGACAATGATGTTATCGCAACTAACAATGAGGAATTAAAACATTGCTTTTGGTGTTATTTATTGATTTGTGCTTTACTATTCTTATAGGTGGCATCGCAATCATTCATTTTTTTGTGGATTTCTACCTTTTAGTGCATGGACCTTCTCACAGTTTACTGACTGAATCCATTGCAGTTACATCACAGTCTCATTTTTTGAGACTACTAGGGGGCTTCACCCCCTGCACACTTCGCGGATACGCCTCTTCATTGGGAAGAAACCCTGATGGCAACATGAATTAGACGATCTACAAGTCTCCGACTTAAAGTTTAAATCCAAAAAATATATTCAATCTATTTTTGCTTTTCCGTTATTTCACCGAGTAATAATATCCGTTTGTTTGCGCTAATGTGATCTTTACTATCCTTTTTTTGAGACTTTTGAATTTTTGTACTTTCATCATCTCTAACCTGCTCTGCATGTGTACCGCACCAACGTTTTTGAATTCTTCACGACATTCTACTTTGTCATCTACTCTTTGTTTTATTTCTGGCCCCGGGCATGGTTAAATCTCTTGGCACAAAGTCTCGTCTCGTGGGACATGAAAGTATCTCTCTGAGAAAATCATGTCTCGTCTCCTTCCAACCTTTCAAGATTTTTTTTATAATAGAGATGTAATAGTTGGCAAGTTGTTTTGGTGAAATGGACAACCTTGATGAGAGACATGTTATTGCCTAGTACATGAGTCAGAATTATGTTGCATGCACAAATCCTTTTAATTTTGCTTACTTGTGGCATATGCACTGGGCTATAGATTATTCTTGTCATCCTACTCCAATCCAAAATTGAAATACAGGAAAAGAATCAACAATTCTGCCATAAGTGTTAATATCTTCATGTATGCATGTACCCTGTGCCATGTTCATGTACTGAGTAGTCATTTTTAACACAGCAGCACAGCAGTCTCTCAAATCTAGCATCCAAGGTGAATTGTCATATTTTCCCTGTGTCTGTATAAATGTCCATCCTCCATCTCATAGAGCTTCATTTTAGGTTAATTGATGAGTCCCAATTAGTCCTGTGTGACAGAGAGTGTAGGTGTCTGCCTTGAGCAGTGGCGTAGCTGCAACAAGGGGGGACATCTGTCCCCAGGCGCAGCATCCAGGGGACGCCAAATTTCCCTACCCCATTGCATTTTGGCAAACAGAAGGGGGTGTGAAATCTTCAGTTGTCCCCGGGCACTGAAAACCCTAGCTACGCCTCTGGCCTTGAGCTCTATTTGCTGATGGCATTTAAAAGTTTGACTTTCCTCTCTGATATTTATTTATTTTTTTCAGAATTGGATTTAGTTAATTTGAGAATGTTACATTGTTTTTGTTAATTGTCGTTCGTCTAAGAACTGAGAAGATACAATTGTTGCATCACCGATTGGAGCTGCAAAATATTTATTTTTCTATCCTTTAAAGTTTTCACAAATAATAGATCAAATAAACTCAAATGTTATTTGTCACATACAAATTATACAAACAGTACAATATGTAATGAAATGCTTAGATACTCCACTAAGATTCCATTGACATAAGGAAAACTCAAACTACAGTGTTGCTTTTCCTCAGAAAAAGTCCATGATGGCTCTACTTTGAGGATGGCAGTTGGCAATATATCTTGGTTGCCCACAAAGATTATATTTAGAAAGCTATACTATACCTATACTATAATAGGACATTTCCTTCTTATCTTATTTTGCTCTGATGTTTCTTCCTAGCTTGGCTCTTCCTGGGCTTAGTCTTTAGTGATGGTCTTTGTAGTTACAAGTCAGTATCTTGTCATCTTCAATTGGGCTGAAGCATTCTGCTGCTGTGAATAGATCAGTAGAGGGAAGCTAGTTTATTCTATGTTAATTGGTGCATTGCTGCCATTTTTCTAAAAGTATCTGTAGAATTCATTGAGGATTTGTGACACTTGTTTACCCTAAAAAATCCAGTGGAAAAGTTTGAGTTCAAGCAGCTCATAGATGCATGAATTTAACCATCCTGTTCTAATTTCTGGAGTGATTCCAGCTCTAGTGCATACTTTATTTTTTTGAAACAATGTAATAGTTGGCAAGTAGTTGATCAAGGTTATGATATATGTTGGTCATTATATATTTGAAAATGTTCATCAGAAAAAAAAAGAAAAAGATAAAATAATATTTGTCCATTCAGACTCCAGGTATCAATGGTGTTAGGGATGCCCTTTCAGATACCATAAGGAATCCTTCCACTTCTTTGCAAGAGTGATGGCTTCTGCAATGCTGGTCTGACAATTCTACAGCCTACTCTGGAAGAGGCTGAAGTTGGCCATGGTGATGGATTATCTTTACTTCAGGTTTCTTCTGTAATTTTTCTTGACAGCTAAAAAGATTCAATTTGTTATGAGGATACTTGCAGTTGCTGCTGCTTCATTTATTTTATTAGTTCTTAATTCCTACAGTGTAGAAAGTCTAACCTTATCCTTGTAGTCCTACATGCTGTACCAATGTAAAAAATGATCATGAAAGGCAACACAAAGATTGAAATAGATGACTAGCTACCCTAATTAATAATACACAACATGACATTCTTCACATTCTCATGACCTTTAAACAGATTTATAAATAAAATACAGAAACACGAAATTGCCCAAACATGCAACATTTTCATCCATAAGCACACATACTGCTTGGACCAAATTTATAAATTTGAAATGACAACAATAAATCAGCTACCTCATTGATCTTTTGGCTGATTCATTTATTTGCTGGGAACATGTTATAAAGGGACAGCATGGTGGTAAAATGAATAGCACTGCTGTTTCACTACTCTAGAGTCCTGGATTAAAATTTTAGCCCAGTCCCTTCCTTAAATATACTCCCTGTATTTATATGGAGTTTCCTCTGGCTACTCTGCTCTACTCTGTCAAATAAACGAACCACACGCTGTGGTGCAGTGTAAACGGGCTTCGTCTCTGACGTTGATGTCCGAGGTTTGATTCCCCGACAGGGGAGCAGTAGAGTGTGTACGCCTGATGAGCCCAAATGAGGGCGAAACACGTGTCGCGTACTCTTTGCTTTATTTCACAGTAAACTATGCAATATATATATACATATACATATATATATACATTATATTATATATATATATATATATATATATATATATATATATATATATATATATATACAGTATACATACTAGGGGGTTTTGTCCTCTGCTCGCTTCACTCACCAACCCCTCGGCATGCGCTACGCTCCAGCCACTTCATCTCTCTCTCTGCCACTTGTATATGTGGACTTCACATTCACCAAACAACAAATCTTTTAATTCTCGCGGATAGGCCTCTTCATTGGGAAGAAACACTACTTTTCCTTGATGGCAACACGAATTAAATGATCTACAAGTCTGCATACGTCTGTCATATCACCTATGTCCATATATTCGATCTCTTTTCGTTGTTCTGTTATTTCACCAAGTAATAATTTCTGTTTTTTGCGCTAATGTGATCTTAACTATCATTTTTTTGAGACTTTTGAATTTTAGTACTTTTATTATCTCTAACCTGCTCTGCATGTTTATCTCGCCAATGTTTTTGAACCTCTTTACGACGTTCTACTTTGTCATCTACTCATTTATTTCCGGCCCCAGGCGTGGTTAAATCTCTTGGCTCAAAGTCTCGTCTTGCGGGACATGAAATTATCTCTCTGAAAAAGTCTTGTCTCATCCCAGGCTAAAAAGTCTTGTCTCATCCCCTTTGTTCATCTGTAAAAAGCCTGTACAGCAGCTGTCCTTTTGCCACTTTGCATCTCTGCCGTGAAGGGGAGGTGGGGAGGCATCTGAACACACACTAAGGAGTTGCAGTCGGATCATCTGCTGGCTTCCAACTGCTGCTGCTGGCAAGCTGTGTGTTCTGCGTGTCGTTGTGTTAAGAGCTGGGAGCACATGATGTCTGACTACCAAAAGCATTCCAACAACTGCTTGGTTAGATGTCCGTGAACTTGTTTTAAATGTTGTTTCACTGCCTTGTCTCGCGTGACGTTACAGTGTCTCTTGCGGGATGTCAAATTGCAATCTCTTGCCACCAAGTCTCATGTTTAAGGTCCCCATGAGATGCTCTGTGGTCAATCTCTTTCATCTCGCAGGTCTTTTAAGTGTCTTCCGAGAAGATCACGTCTCGTCTCCCTGGTCTCCCTTCCGCCAAGATTTTTTTTTATAATAGAGAGAGATATATACAGTATATTATATAAATGGCCAGAATGTTACAAACATTTCACACAAGAAAGGAAAATCTTCAGAAAATATGAAGAGGTCAAATGAACATTTAAAGGAATAAGTAATTTGATTCCCAGCCAAGTATCATCATTCTCATCTCTTATGCCCTCATTTTGTGAGATGAATTCTAAGACCTGAAATGGGTGGAGTGCACCTAAGTGTCCCCTGCAATAAACAGGCGGTGCTCTGTCCGGAGTTATTTATTTCTTGCATGCTGCTGTCAGAATAGGCTCCGACTTTCCATGAAATTGTGTGAACAACAACAAAATAGGTGGAATAAACTACTGTAAACTAAATAAACTAAGGTGAATCAATCTGGAGGCTGCATGGGCAGCCAACAATATAGGTTTTAATTACACTGTTTATTGTAAGAACCTCTAATACTCCTCCAACATGTCCAACATATTTTAGTTGAAACGGTTGCCCTGAACTGACCTGGCTGTGACTGAGATTGGCTCTGTGAGTGTGTGTGTGTGTGTGTGTGTGTGTGTGTGTGTGCGTGTGTGTGTGTGTGTGTGTGTGTGTGTGTGTGCGTGTACATACCTTTGGTGAAGATATGCTTGTAGCTAAAGCACAGTGGCTGTGGCACCATATAAAACTGTACTGGAGCAACAACTTCATTGAAATCTTTACTGAGCAAATGTAGAAGTTTGACAATCATGTAAGGAAATAACATGGCCCATGGCTTGTATAGGGAATGATCCACCTGAAATTCAGAAGGCTTGCTAAAGAGAAGTCAGTAAGATTTCTCCACCCCCAGTCAGATTTGCATGAGTGTTACAGTAAGGGTGCAAAGCCCTGTGGTCACCAGCTTCCATCAGCATTAATTCTGTCCTTCTGAGTTTGAGGTGATGATGATGGTCTTACTGGAACACTATTTCTGGACTTGGCCTGTCTGCACTGAGCATACAACATCAGCCTAGCTGGGAATCGTTAGGTTTTGTAACTCCCCAGCAGTTCTTTAAGTAGAAACGAAGACAGACAGAAGGAGCGCACCATTTCCTGTTGAGGCCATTCAGCTTCCTGTTTTTCCCCCTCACATTGGTCAGCAATTTGCAATTGCTTTGCTATGTCAATGCAAAACAGCTCTCAGCCCACAGAGCTGAGCCACATGACCATCTTGTGAGTGCTGCAAGAAGGAGCAGCCGCACGAGCACCTGCAGAGAGGAAAGAGGGCTGACCTGTCCAACATTAGGACCACTGATTCATTCATTCTTGTAATGTGAGCAAAGCAATGAGAAGAGAATATTTGCATATGTACTCCTTCCTTTGTCAAGATATATGTATCTATGAGCAAAAGTCACACACAGGATGCATACATGTGTACTGTTGTCGATGTAATGTATGCAACGACACACAGAATACACCTTAGTATATTGATAATCATTACAGACGTACACTTAAACAGAGAACTGAATGCACTAACTAATATAGAAAGACAATACAAATCACTACCCCCACACACATACAGTACACACGTACACACACACTGATACTCTAAACACAAATGCAGGCACAGGATACATGTATGCCATTAGTCTTATCTATCATGCAAGTACATATCAAACATATAAGCACACTAATATATACAGTATCATACACATATGCTCACATATTTCCATGTTTACCTATATACAGCCGGGTATTGCAAAACATATACTGTAGATATAAATCCACCTATCACCAATCTCATTTAATCCAATGTGTGGCAAAGTCTGTCATGGCACTGTCAGAAACAAGGCAGAAACCAGCCCTGGTGTTGTTCCAGTCCATGCAAAGGTTCACTCTTACCAGGCCAACTTAAGGACGTTAATTAGATGAACATTCTCCTGTTGGGGATGTGGAAGGAAAAAAGAGAGTTCTCAGAGGAAAAAAACATGCTCAAAAATGAGAAGCATGTGTATGCTTCAAAATGTCAGGCCCTGGACTTGAACTTGTGAAACATCAGTATTAAATACTGCTCCACTATGCTACCCTGACAGATACACATCCATGTGTGATATCCACACTGACCAGTATCCTCATACACAATATACACACGTCTCATAAATGCAGATAGACGCACTAACACTAATACACACACACATCCATACACCAATACATACTGGCATATCTCCTTAATGTACAGTAAGTACACATATACTCAGTGTATGCTAGTGTCTACACAGATACTAGACACATACTGTATGCACATACACAAGCACACAAGCAGACTTGAGCTGAAGAATAGAGCTGGCAAGTGCTCCCCCTTATACTTGTGGTTTTTGAGGTGGCCCACTTTCGTACTCTTTCACTAGAGCCTTGTGCCTCGAAGCTTGTCGCCGTGTGCCTGACTGTTTCCTGCAGTGGGTGTCAGGTGCTCAGTCTGGATCAGAGACTCCTTCCTGCTCACACATGAGTGGTCCTATCATCTCCTGCCAGAAACAGATGCACAAAAGCAGAAAATGTTCAGCCTTGAAATCTTGGGTACCCCATATGCCCAAGGGGATGAGCTGCCTTTACATGTATGTCACTTGTGTCCTTTGGGACTCACAAGCCATACGAAGGCAGAGCTCCCAACTAGTCCAAATGTGTGTGCCTTGGTTTGCTGCCTGAGTGCATTTTGTAAACCAGTCCCAGGTCACAGTTTTCTCAGGGCGCATAACTGTTTCTTAATTGGCTTTGAGCAATGAATGGAAAGCTCCAGGAAACGGAAATGAAGATAGCAATCTGAGGGCCAAGCTGGAAATCCCAACTGTCAACCTGAATGAAAACTGTCCAGCCTTATCTCGTTCGTCAGAGTAGAGATGCAAGAGGGTGTGCACCAGGAGCACCCTTCACGTGGCCATGTTGTATTGTCTGCTCACTGTTGAACTTCACTAAAATTACACCCCTTTTTCTGTTTTGCTACACTTTTTGGGTATAGGAAAGGAAAATAGTGCAGAAAAGCCTGTACTCCCCTAAAGCTAATATTTCTAAATGATCAAGAGTATAGTATGCTTGTTATGTCTGCCTTATCACAGTCTGCAGTTAAGAACTTACCATTGCCTGTCTCCTAAAATGATTCTATAGCTTACTGGGGGCACTGGGAAAAATATTGGAGTATACTTTATGACACATCAGAGAGGTGTGTCATCCTTCCCTGAATAGGAACAGGAAAGTCCTAGGACTGTAGAAGGACAATACTGAGGTGGTGAAAAGTGCCCTGTGAGGACCATCTCTTTGACCAGTTTCCACTTCAAGAAGAACGTCTAATAAGAAGGGTCTACACTTGCTTTAGCTCTCCTGTCCTAGGTACCTTATTGATAACAGGGGAAGTCTCACTGGAGGCTTGGCAACATATTGAAAAAGAGTACCACCTCAACACTGTGACCCTGGTAGAGGTGGCAGGCTATTGGACAATGAAAAAGAAGAATAAATTATGGAGAGCATTGCACATAATGAGATTATATAACATGGATGGAGGGGCCCATCTTAAATATCTTCCTTGAATAGAAGGGGTTTGTATCACCATAACAGTGCCTATCTTGGGAACTCACTTGCCAACTCCATGCCTTCCTGTTGTATAAAAACTAGAAATTAAAAAATTCTTCAACAAAATCAAAGTCTAAATGGCTGGGCAAACACCTTAGTGGCTTAAATTACTTCATGGATCACAGTGTGCTTTTACGTTGGTAACAAGTACTGTACTGGGTTAGCATGCTATGTGTTCCCAGATGTGAATGAGACAATACCCAAAAAAAAAAAATCACACAGGGCCACATCAGTCAGATGGGCTGAAGTTCAGAAGGGTTGTGTAAGAAGACACACATCTGCAGATGTAACGAACTTCCTGAGCTTGCAGGAAGGACCTAAGAATGAGTTAACATATGCGTGACACACAGAAATTTCAGTTTTTCTTTTCTTTTTTTTTTCGTTTTTTCTTTTTTTACAGGAACCCAAAATGCAGCCCCTGCAGTTAACTAAATCAACAGCACCCACAATCTACTTGGGCTATCACACAATTGAAAAGTGCCAAACTCTTTAACTTTCTTAAATTTCACTTCACTGGAGGCTTTTGTGTTATAGCAGTGTGGCTAAAATACCCACTCTGTCACAAATGGAGGCAATTGATCCTAGGTATTCAGCTCCTTGATGGAGGTGGCTCATAAAGAGCATCACCCATTCTGCTTGCGGCCCTTCTATAAGGCCTCCTAGGTGTGCCAACACAATGAAGGCAAAGAATAAATTAACTAGATGAAATACAAAAAATCTGAATCCAACACACCTCTCCTAAGCAGTGAATGTATACAATCAATAGTCCATCCCCACTGTCTTTCATAATCATGTGATTGAACTTAATTTCTGACATGGTCACTCTTGAGCTTGTGCAGTCTTCTGCACTCTACATGTCTCAAATCAATGCCTGTCCAATTTCTGTGTCACTGACCTTTAAGGCTAGAGGTTGTGTCATCAACCAAGGTGCTGGTAGAAGACTTTTGTACTTGTAACAGACATTCAACTGAATTTGGAGCCGTTCCACTTTTCTAATGTCTCCCAGTAAACTAAACATCAAAACATTGGTTTGTGAATCCCAAACAAGTTTCACCATATTATCTAACCACAGAAAAGCAAGTACTGAATCCAGTTCTGGTTGTTTTATGTTGGCCTATGAACATCACAAGGAAGCGAATCTGAAAGAGAGATTCCCAGTTCCTCTTCTGTTCCAGCGCATGTGTGACAGAGCTTTGGCTCAAGCTGATCTCTCAAATGATTAACATTCCCTTTCTGTCAAGCAAGAGGTGCAAGCAGCAATCATACCGCATCACATTTATACAGAACCAAATGTGAAGTTCTGTAGGTGGCAGCCTCAGTGTTCACTGCACCCCAGAATGCTTATTAGTAATTCTTGTGAGAAGTATTTCAAGCAGCCATCAATCCATTCATCCACATTCCTAACCCAGGTCAGGGTCACAGGGCAGCTGGAGTCTGTCTCAGCAATCATGGGATGCAAGGCAGGAGCAACAACTGGACATTATGTTATTAAAAACATCTAGAGAGGAAACTAAAAAAATGAGATTACAGCCACAGCCTCAAAAAATGTTAGAATTCCTGATCACAAACTAAATGAGTACAGTATCATACAGTATACAAAATTGTACTGCTTATTGGGCAAATGTTGTAAATACTTGAATGAAACGATATCACATCCTGTTGCTGCTACCTATTATGTCTCCATGGTTTAACCTTTGAGTTCTTTCTTTTTTAAGTTAACAATCTATTCAGCCTTTGGACATTCTTTTGAACCTGGTCACTGCTGAAGAAAGAAACAGTTCTGAAGAAAAAGAAACATGTCCGTTGTCTTGTTGTATCACAGACTATTGTTCTGATGATGATGAAAATGGCATGGTCCTTGTCTCTGCAACGCCTTGTATGTTCCAAGTTAAACCAGCATTAAAAGTTAATCTAAGTGCTATATTTTGAGTATTTCATCCTGTTCCAAGGGGTGTGTGGGTGTTTTTTCACTACCGGTAGGCTTGTGATAAAATTACATTTTATAATTTACATTTTACATGACATTTTTAGACAGACAGACAGACAGACAGACAGACAGACAGACAGACAGACAGACAGACAGACAGATAGATAGATAGATAGATAGATAGATAGATAGATAGATAGATAGATAGATAGATAGATAGATAGATAGATAGATAGATAGATAGATAGATAGATAGGTCTACAGGTTGTTTTCTTATCTACGACTCAGGAATCCATTTTCCTGCCTCAGGCTTTCTCACTTGGCTGGTCACTCTGTGACAGTGTAAAGTTGTCTTTAGGGGCCAAAGAGCTGAACTTTATTTTCTGAACGTTTCCTAGTCAGTCTTTAGGGCATGATCAGTGATCTTTGTTTGCCTAGACTTCTTGGTACTGCTGTGCAACCTCTGAGGTCAGTGAATATGTCAGTGCTGATCATTAGTTAAATTGAAGAAAACATTTAAAATTGAATTCCTGAGAAACATGAAAAGGTCTCATATCACAAATTTAATGTACTGGAAGAATTTCAGTTGCAGGGAATCTTTGATTGGATCAGGCAAGTCTTAGATCCTAAGATGTTACCATGTGAAAGTTGGCAGAAGTCTTCTCTACAGTCACTAACCATATCATTCCCTCCCCTTCTTACTCCTGTTAAAGTCTCTGAAGGCCATTCATGTGAAGGCAGAAGTGAAAGTTTTCAATTCTAATTTTTCTCCCCTTTTGGTTTCTTTCAAACAAAGTGGCCATTGCGGATTACTTGACATTGTGGGATGCGAATCTGAGGCCCTGGTTGTTTGGTGAATTTTGTATTCAGCGCTCTCATTCTCCACATTTTATGTTTTATAGTCCACCAGGGTGACAGGGTACCTGGCAGTAGAAATTCAAAAATCTATGGCAGTGAATTAGACACAGTTTTTCGTCAGCTCCATCAGGGAATGATAGGCGTATGTTTGTCTGTCTTCTTGTTGCTTTGTGATATGATTTAACCAGACATTATGGACCCTTTAAACTACTGCAGAGAAGTGGCCCAGATGCAGATTAAGGAGGCAGGGTGCCCTGCCAAGTGCTTACGTGCCATCCTTCCAGATATACTGTAGCCATACAGCATTCAATCATCAACAGTACAGCACCAAATATAAACTACACCATGCATCACTGGTTATTGCTACATCTCAGAAAACATGTTGTCACTATAGTCACCCACACTAAAGCAACCAGTATTGCACATAATGGATTCAAGTGTGTGGTGTAAGCTGGAAATTGTAAAGGTCTTTAGTTCGACTTCCACTGTTAGCTCACACAAAGACCATGAAAAAGACATGTCACTTGAACTCCTCAAGATGTTAAACATGTTTTCTTCTTAAGTTGTATTGCATTGATCAGATAAAGGGCTTTGTGCAGTGCTTGATGTATACAAATTAAAAGTTAGAAAAGTTTCGTGTCTATCCAATTTTTAACTGGAAATCATCACCCATTTCTCGTGGAATCAAATGTAGCATTTCTGAAGATTTTTTTTTGTTTGTTTTGAAACCTTACACTTTATGAGAATGCCTCCTAAAATTGTGGCAGATGTTCTCACCCTGGGTCACCAAGCAACAATCCAGCATGTTGTATTGCCTGCTATTACAATTATAGAAGCGTGTGAAGCTGCTGAGAGGGGAGAAAAAAAGTATAAATAAACTTGGAAAAACTTCAGCGTCATCAGTTTCATAGGCAAGGGCAGCAGCTGCAAACAACTCACCAACCACATCTCTGGGCAATGACTACAGGGGCATACCAGCAGCCCAATAGCTCGCTTGGAAATTTAACTCTAACAAGCATATTGTTTCTCTGTCTGGTCTGAAGAGTCAGTGGCTTCAAAGTCAATACACCTTATGTGTTTGGGAAGGTCTAGTTAACAATGTAGGGGATAACCAGATTACCAGAATGATGGAGACTATAGTAAAAAATCAACCAAAGGGGAGCATCACTAATTTTTGCAGGGCACATCTATTCATCCATGTTCCTAAAGCTCATTGTCACAGAGGGTTGGAGCCAGTCCCAGGGGCATTGGGTGTAAGGCAGTATGGGATACCTGTCCGCTGTAGGACACACATGCTCCCATACCATTCTAAATCAGGACAGACGATAATCTAAACCTCATGTTTTTGGGATGAAAACAGACATGTCTGACAACAACAGAGGGAAAACATGTGAACTCCAGACAGACAGTGGCCTGGCCAGAGTCCTCTATCTGTGAGATAGCAGTGCTAACCACTGCACCCCTGAGACTTTTGGGCCAGGAATCACATGAATTTAGTCCACATGTTGTACTGCATGTGCTGGCTAGTAACAGTTTTAAATGAAAAGGGAATCAGGAGAAGTGAAAATAAATAAACAAACCGCAGGACGTGAATCAATGATCAAAGTTGGGATACAGTGCAGGATTTTGTAGCAAAAAGGGGACACCTAATTGGAGTCAAAGCAAACAAAGTGAAAGAACAGAAGAAAAAGAATTCATAACCGGAATATACTAATAAGATGTTTCTTAAAAGCAATCTAAAATCTCAGACAATTGGACCTTTATACAATTGTGCTGCTGGTGTCACATGTTGCACACTTCAGATCATCTTGCCTGGTAAATGCATAGCAACTTTCAATAAAATTGGAGGTGCTCCTGAGGAAATAATGCAAGACGAGCATAATTAGGTTTCAACACAGTTAAAAACACAAGGTTGAGCGAAGACTGCGGTGGGCAGTCGCCCTGCCCGGGGTTTGTTCCTGCCTTGCGCCCTGTGCTGACTGGGATTGGCTCCAGCAGACCCCCATGACCCTGTGTTAGGATATAGCAGGTTGGAGAATAACTGACTTGAGTGAAGAGAAGATTTTAATAAGTACTGTTGCTTAGTGACTCACGCAGAAGACAGATCTAAAGATCATAGCAGGTGACTCACTACCCAAAAAAGAAGAAGCGATGGGCATCTGGACTGTGGTGTGCCCAAGACCAAGAAAGGGCGATTATTAGTATATTGACAAAGTCGATTTTAAGTCTGAATGGAGTTCCTCAGGTTCCTGTCTTTTGAAAAGTGACAGAGAAAATAGCTTTTGATTTTAGGGGAGTATTATCAAGTTCATCTGAGATTCAGAGAAGTGTCCATTTTTACTTTTGCTATAGACAGAATTCTATATTAGAGATGGGCCGACAACACCAATAGGAGTGATCTGAAATCTGGGAGGGTATCACTGATCTTGAGTTTGCCACTAAAGTTAGAGTGGGCAGTAAACTTCCGATCCCTACTGACATGGATGAAAGAGAAGAAAACAAAGGGCTGAGTCTGGAGTGACTCTGCTATTGCCTTCTAAAATGTTCTCACTTTAAGGTGATGACAAGTGGTTTGCTGCCAGTTAGCTAGACGATTATCAATAGTATGAAGGAAGCCACTGTTCTGTTCCAAGAACTCTACCTTGGTGGGGTTTTTTTTTAAATCTGAACAGCTGAACTTTAACCTACTTGTTGCACTATTTTCTTGTTTTGGATTTCTGTCAAATCCTAGAGGTTTGTATCAGTGTTTCGGTTTTCACCCCATGATCATATATTATGATCATATTTTATCTCCCAATATAGATCCAAAGAAAACATGCAATTGAGAGCCCTAATTCATCATTACATGTAGAGCTGCAGGACGTTGCTTCAGAAGGTAACCATAGTCCTGAGAAAATTCACACATTAGTTGGTATTAAGATGAACCAGCTTCTCAATACACATCAGAATTCTTATCCAGTATAAAGGAAAGGGCATTCAAGGACTAAATAATTGAGTCCTGCTTAGTTTTAAATGAAAGCAGGCAGTAACTAATAGCATTCATGATATTACAGGTTGTGGAAGATCAGTCCGACCCATACAGACACATAGACTCAGAAGTCAAAAAAGCATGCACGTTTATTATTCTTCTTTGGCACACACAATGCACAATCCCACAATAATTGCTCAATCCTTTATTTTCTTTTACTCTTTTCTTCTTTTGCCATCTCCACTCCTCTCCTGCAAGCTCCGTCTTCTGCCTCCCTACTCCGGCTTTCTTAGTGGAGTGAGGTGGCCTCTTTTATACGGCACCTGGAAGTGCTCCAGGTGCTCCCTGATCAACTTCTGGCAGCACTTCCGGGTGTGGCAGAAGTGCTGCATGGGAATCCAGCTACTATTCTGGCCTGATGCATGCCAAGCTGTCCAGGCACCCCCTGTGGTTGGCCATGGGCCCCAGCAGGGTTGAGCTTCTAAGTTCCAAGCCCATGGCCCCGATGCAACCCAGGGGGGCTACCCTCTCATGTTCTCTCCCCCAGTCCTCTCCTCAAAAGGGCGCCCAGACCGGGCAAGGACCCCAGCCGTCTGTCACAAGGCATATACAATGTAGTACCAAGCGATGGCTGTATCCCATGTCCCACTGGCTCCTTGATTTAAGTACTATAAAAGGAAGCACATGCAATCTTTAGATCTGGACACCCAATGCTTTACTTTTGTACAGGTTATCTAACCACAGCTTTTGAGTATCCTTTTCAAAATTTGTTCTTGTGTGTATTGCCACCATCTACTCAAATTAATGTTTAGTCTGTCTTTGCACATAATTTGTATTTCTTAGAGTAGTAATTCTGTACTGCATGTGAAAAATCATGTGCGTGGTGACCTTGAGCAATGACGTTTCAAATCCATGTGTAATTCTAAATGGGGTGAAATACAGTCTGTAGCAACTATTAGATTGAATCACTTGTCATTGCTGCCTCATCAACACAGGAAGTTAAATAGTAGCTGTCCATAACCCCCCCATCTGCCATGGAAGAAACCCAGAAACATGCAGAAGATTTTAAATACATTGCTCTATATTTTTTAAGCTACATATTCCATTGTTCACCAAAGGACAACTTATAATTCTATAGAATATTTTGTTTTTCCTATTCTGCTCCAAAAGGGGTGACAAAATGTTTTAAATAAGACATAAGCCAAGAGGCAAGCTAAGATTTGTAACTGTGAAGACAAATATACACTGTCATCAACCAAAAATCAAAACCCAAAATCGTTGACAAAAATAACTAAAGCAAGAGGTCATTTTACGAGGGTTACAAACTAAGTAAACACACACTGAACTATTTGTTATTGCCCTGTAAATTCAGATAATTAGAAAGTGATTGTCAGGACCCTTATTCCAATATCCGCCATGATGTCACCATCCATTCAATTCTGTGTTAATTAACCAAAAAGTGTGGCAACAACTGTGCCACAAAATGGCAGCACCCACAATAAATAAAACAGTGTCACAAAAAAGACGGTAAATTAATTCAGCTTTTTTGTAATACCTTCTGGAAGCATACTACTGTCAAATTCGAAATGCTTCAGTTAAAAAGACCCTCGATATACGCATATACAGTATGTTTAGAAAACACCTCAGGAAAGGCACAAAAATTAAAGAAAAATATAAATCATAACATTTACTTGGTCCTGGCTGTTTGGAATTGAAGGCTCCTACATATCAGTTATCTGGCAGCTGTCTAATTTTATCTATGAAGTGTCTCAGAGAAGAACAATCACCTCTTACTCGCTGCTGTACATCTCACCTGTCATGGTCCAGGTGGAGCTTGGGACCTTTTTGTTTTCTTTCCCCTTTTTAATTCCATAATTATGTCTCTTTTAGTTGCTAATTGTTATTCATTCTTTCTATTAAGATTAAAGCCAAAGGAGGTCAGCCTCCACTTCTGACTCCTCCTCAGGTGCCGCTGTTAAGCATGATGCAGTCACTAGAGGGAAAGTTAGCCTCAGTTTATGTTTTGCTGAGGTTCTGCCTTGTGCTTCTTTCAAGTGTAAAGCTTTTACTCTCTGTCCACCCGGTCTTGACTTTTGGTGTGCTAGCCACATCTGGATTACTGAATTATAGTTTTTTTTTCTCTAGGTTGGTTTATTTTTAGTAGTTTAGAGGGTTTATTGATAGTTTTTAATAATTCAATAAGGTTTGGATTTCTTGCTTTTTTCTAGTTTTCCTTATATTCTTGCAATCACATTTTGTGTTAAAAAATCATTAATTATTTTACAATACATCTCTTGTGTATTTGTTGATGGAATATAATATTTCAGGGACTAGTTTTTGTACTTTTGCCTTTTTAATTGGGTGATCCTTATGAAATCTTTAAATGACTGAAATTAACATAATTGATTATGCTGTACATTTCATATCTTTCAGTGAAGAAATGGATGGAATGATGTACAGTTAAACTCTTTTAAAAAGGGGCTTAAGTCAAGAATTCAAAGATTAAATTGCCTTTTGTAAATTATCTTAGCTGCAGATAATCTGATTAATTCAGAATTTTTTCTAGGGTGCAGGTTTAAAGAGCAGAATAAAGAGCACCAAAAATGGGGTCCTCTTTAGTTTGTAGAATTTAAACAGTCGCCTCACCCCTACAATCACTAGTCAAGGTAAACCAATCAGAGCAGGTATAACTGCTATTGAGAAACGTCTTTGAGTGGTCTGTCAAACTGATTGGGCTGCTTGCTTTGAAAGAACAAGGGGCACTTGTTTGATGAGTTATAAGGAAAATATTTCACTTTGTAAAAGCTAGAGCATTGTGTTATTAAGCTGATCAGTTATTAGTATTAACAATGAGACATGGGGCAAAGACCTGCATAGGTCTCATCTTCCACATCCATACAGTGGTCTGCTAATACATTTTCATTAATTCTGCAACCCATACTGGCCTGTTGATTTAAAAACTATGACCTAACTCAGAGCTGTATGTTGTCATCATTAAGTATGAGTGACTGCATATCATAATAGGCATTTATAAGTTTGAAAATAATAAAATATCTTAACTGTTTTTCCAAACATGCCGAGGGTTATGAAACTACGGAGCCCGTTTCAAATTTGCATAAGTGTAAAAAAAGGAGGTGACTTTGGGAGTTGTGTGAATATTTTATTTCTAAAATCTGCACTTTACCCTGTCCAAAAATACTGTACTTCAGATATACTGCATCTGACAATATTGACATAATATTTACATACATATATAATTGCCACTTTAAATGTGAAATGTTTAAACAGTAACTATTTCAGTCCGTTAAAACATGGCCCTCTAAACTAAAAAAACATTTAACAGAGGTTAACCATCCTCATTGCAGGCCTTAATTATTTCTTGGGCAAAGAAAATACCCAAATAAGTGCCATATTTCTTTTTATGACGCTATGCTTTATGACATGTTGCTTCTCCAGTACTCACAGCTTAGCACCGCACACCAATCCACTACCAGCCTAGGTTTAATTGTAAATGACAGTAGTTTCCTCTCCCCACTTGATACGCCATGTTCATTTTTTTTCACTGTTGCCATATTCCATGCTCTCTTCTCCACTTTGTGAAGATTTCAAAATCTTGGAACTCAAAGTGCAGATAAGCAATTTGCTTAAAATGGCCAGTCTTAATCCTTACCATAACTGTTTCTGTTCCTTTGTGTTTTGCTTCTCTTGCTGTTCTCCAGTGCGTTTTTTGGCATCTTCTTTCCTCATATAGTACCTATTAAAAGTTTTCACACCATAGTCATTTAACATATTATTGTTATACAACATTGAATCACTGTGGACTTAATTTGGCTTTTTATGACACTCAACAACAGAAAAAGGCTCTTCGATGTCAAAATGAAAACAGATCTCTAAACCATCACTGGTGCAGCCAGATAGTTTTACAAGTCACATAATTAGATCAATGGAGTTCACCTGTCTGTAGCCAAGGAGGTTCAATTGAATGTAGTTATAAATGCCCCTGCATGTGGAAGGTCCAATTTGTGGTGAGTCAGTACCTACATAATGGAGACCACTCTAAGCACTCCATGGAAGGGTGATTAAAAATCACAAGTGAAAGGATGCAGACAAGAAAATGTCACAGTCATTAGGAAATGGAAGGAATGTGACACAGCTGTAAATCTGCCTGGAGCATGCTGTCCAAAAAATGGAGTGAATGTCCAAGAAGAAGACAAGTGAGGGAGGCCATCAGAAAGGCTCTTATAACTCTGAATGAGTTACAAGCTACAAAGGCTGAGATTGAAGAGACTGTGCAGACAACTACTGTGCCTGGAGGCTTCGCAGGTCACAGCTTTATGGGAGAGGCACAAATTTGTCTGAAGGAATACAGGAGACTCTGATCTTAGCTGGGAGAAGGTTCTATAGTCTGATAGGACCAAAATTGAGTTTTTTTAGCAATCAGACTAAACACCATATTTAGCATAAACCAAGCATTGCACATTATCAAAAAGATAACATGCCCACCGCGAAGAATGGTGGTGGCAGCATCATGCTGTGGGGGTGCTTTCCTGTAGTAGGTTCTGGAAGGCTTGTGTGGGTAAAATTAATGCAGTAAAAGAAACTGATTCCCTCAGGAGAAGTTTTTTTTTTTTCCAGCAAAGCAGTGTCCCTAAGCATAAAGCCAAAAATACACAGGAAAGGCCTAAAAAAACAACAATGTTAATGTCCTGGATTGGCCAAATCAGAGTCCAGATCTCAATCGAATTGATAATTTGTGGCTGGACTTGACAAAGGCAGTTCACTCGCCATCCTCATACAGCTTGACCGAGTTTGCAAAGAAGACAAAGTAGCAAATGCAGAGTCCTGATGTGGTAAGCTGATAGAGACCTGTGCACACAGACTCGAGGCTGTCAGTGGCTGCCAATGGCGCACCTACTAAACACCTGAAGGGGTGAATTAGAACATTAGAACAATCTGGACAAGAACAGGCTATTCAGCCCAACAAAACCTCGCCATTCCTATCCACTTAATTCTTCTAAAAACACATCAACTTCTAAAAAAAAAGTCATGCAATCATCAGTTATGCAATCACTTGTTTTGTGTTTTGTATTTGTCATTAATTTCAACCACTTCACAGAAGTCTGTTTTAATTTTGATTTTAAAGAGCCTTTTTCTGTTGATCATTGTCAAAAAAAACCAAATTAAATCCACTCTGATTCAATGTCCAAAGAAGGCAGGGGAGGAATACTGTTTTTTAGGTTCTGTATACTTCTTTGTGTGTTTTTTTTCACACTGCCTCCCCCTATCCTTACATTAAATTTCTAAACATTATGTTTCTTCAGTCTGACTGCAAAAAAACATTTTTTAATGTATGAGATTCTACATAACTCTAATAGGTAACAATGGTGGTTAAGCTCTAGCATACAGTACTTTTACCTGTCTTCAGATACTTTTATTTAAAACAGCATGACTCTAAGTTTTGACAACATGTTTCTTAGCAGTTTCACCTGCTTACTTGGTATTTGACCTTTTGTCCATTCTTGGGCCAGATGGACATTAGTATTTGTGTTATTCAATCTGTTTACTGTACATTTTTTGTTTTTTCATGTCTCCTTGTTCTTTACCTGGCAGTCTAAAACCACTTAACTAACCCCAATGTTACAAAATTAACCAGGTTCCAGAAAATTAAAAAAAAACTAACCTCAGAAACACAAACATCCATTATCCAACCCTCTATATCCTATCTACAGGGTCACAGGAGTCTGCTGGAGCCAAACCCAGCCAACACAGGGTGCAAGGCAGGAAACAAACCCCGGGCAGGGCACCAGCCCACCACAGGGCATGCACACACACACACCTACACACCAAGCACACACTAGGATCAATTTAGAATCACCAATCCACCTAACCTGCATGTCTTTGGACTGTGGGAGGAAACCGGAGCACCCAGAGGAATCCCACGCAGACACGGGGAGAACATGCAAATGCCACGCAGGGAGGACCCGAGAAGCGAACTCAGGTCTCCTAACTGCGAGGCAGCAGCGCTACCCATTGCGCCACCATCTCAGAAAACAACATTCTGTTAAACGATCAAGACAGACTGTGTTTCATCATCTCTTAGGATCCTTGTGGTTCACTCTCTAAAATGTCAGTGCATTGTAAATAAAGATATTGTGTCACTTTATATGCTTCACCCAGCAGGTTTCTGGCTTTGTCTGTACCTATACCAACCTGAGAAATTTAATGAATTATGATAGGTTTTAACCTGGAAAATGAACCCAGCTTTGTTAGAGAAAAATATTTAGACAGCCTTCATGTATAAAAAAGGGATGAACTGACTAATAAAGAAAATTCTTGCAACTCAAGAAGACTCAATAGCTGCAGTTCTACCTACATTGACATTATTTGTTGACCCTGACCTACACATGAATATGGATTGTTCAGTTTGAAATAAACCAGCCTGGAAGGTACCACAATAGTTTATCTGTTTAGACAGACGGGACCGAATAGGCCACTGTGGTTTTACCCTCCAGGATACACCATCAAATATTCCGTTGCAACAGATACACTGTACTTTACACACGGCCATACTACCTTATGGCTGTTGACTTTGCTCACATACAGTCTGTACAAGTTTGTGCTGTGTGGTAACGCAGTCCTGTTTGGTGACTGAGGAAAGATTGTGCCTGCACTTCTTTTTATCTTTGTGCAAATGTATATTTTATTTCCAATTTTTGCTCTTAGAAATTACTTTTGATAGCCATTAAGAGTTTGTACAGTACATTTTACAGATTTTTTATGCTGTGTTTCGGCTGCACTAAGGAAATAGTTAGCATTTGAAGCGGAGAGGGAGCAGCTGAAGTGTGTTTACTGTACAGAACATGCAAGAGTTGGCGGCAGCGGCAGCAGCGCAGGCAAAGGCAGAGGCACCTGGCAGGGCATAAAGATATGTAATTCACTGGCATTATGCTTAATCTATAAAAAGTAACTGCGAATCCATGGAGCTTATAAAAAGAAGAAAAGAAAGTAGAAAAGAATATCAAATCAATCAGTTACATAGCGTTCAAGCTTGCAGGCGTTGTGTTAGGACATTTAATCAAAGACAGCGTAGGCTGGTGACGTCTGAGCTGGAAAGTAAAAGACAGAGTGAAGTATTATAGGGAGCAAAGCAGTAACTCAGAATAAAAAGGTAGTGAAACATCTGAAGCATCTGAAAGTTATTTCACTCTAGTTAGAGTTACACAGCAGGCTGTAAAAATATGTGAAAAGCAACAAGGTAAAGGTCAAGGCATGAAATGTTATTATTAAGAAGTGGTGCAGGCCCTTGAGTATATTAGAAGGTGTAAAACAGCCACTTGTAGTTTCTTGAAAGGTGCATTTAAATAGTTAGGTCAAAAAGATTCAACCAAATGCAATGCCAGTCTTGTATGATGCTGGCAGTTTGTTTCAGTGACAGGCAGTCTCGTTTAGTGTGTTGCACAAATGGGAGACCACGCTGAGCTTGTTTTTAGGCCTTTGGCCAGAGCTTGGTGGATGCAGTTGTCACTCTCCACACCGGAACAACTTCTGTAAGTATGGGAAGACCACCAGTTCTGCAAGACAAATTGAAAGAACTAGGAACCTAGCTGATATGTAGAGCTGATAAGATGGCCTGCTTTCAAATTCTGCCAGTGTGACTCTCCAGTCCAGGTAACCTTGAGGAAATTCAAAGATTTATTATGTTGTTCAAATCTTGATGTAGGACAGAGGGGTACAGGTTTATGGGATATTGGAATGCCTTTTGCTGAGACTGGGTACATTTGGACTGGATGAGCACTGATAAACTGGAAAGGCATATGTGTAGGTAAGTTAAGGGCATTTTAAGCTAAGGAATTGAGGGACAGGAAGTTTAGGACAGGCAAGGGTTAAATATTCATTCAAATCAACAACAATAATATTAAGAAGAAGAAGACATTAATATATAAGACACTCAAAGTTGCTTTACATACAGAAAGGGGGAACCACTTCAGCTACCACCAATATGCAGCATCCACCTGAATGATGTGACGGCAGCCATTTTGTGCCAGTATGCTCACCACATATTAGTTATTAGGTGGCGAAGAGGTGAGAGAGACAGTTAGCCAGTTAGAGACGGGAGATGATTAGGAGGCCAGATTGACCAAGCTGTGATGGAAAATGTAGCCAGGACATCGGGAAACACCCTACTCTTTACAAAAGATGCACAAGGATCTTTTATGACCACAGAGAATCTGGACCTCGATGTAATGTTTCATCTGAAGGAATGACACAGATTTTTACAGCACAGTGTCTCCATCACTGCACTGGGGCATTGGGATCCACATACAGACCACAAGGTAAGTGCCACCTGATGGACTCACCAAAATCCCTTCCAGCAGCAACCCAAGCTTCTCCTAGATGGTCTCCCATCCATGTACTGGCTGGGCCCAAACATGTTTAGCTTCAGATGTCTTGTTCGGAAGTGCATGTGGCATGGCTGCTTGTATAAAAATATAAAAGTGTTCCTTTGAAATTAGAAACATACAGGCGGTGAAACTAAATAAAATCACTGATACATAGTAAAAAATGAGTATAAAGACTTGATACTGGGAGTGTGTTACTGACTCCTAAAGCAGATAGAGGAAAGATTTGGAGTATGCACTGATACCACGCGTCGCCGCACACACTACACGACGAACCACGTCAGGAACCCAAATTAGGATCCAAGCGCAGCTGTGCAATGGGTGACACCTCAGCACCACACTAGTTTGAATGGAATAGTGTGAGGTTTTACAGTGGCTGAAGTGTCAATCCTGCCACCAACATCAGAGTTGGAGGACCTGCTTGCAGGGCTGGATGCAGGTTAACCTCATACCTAGGACAGAGCAATTGCAAGTTAAGGCCCAACGGAGTGGAATCACTTCTGGCATTTATGGGATATGAACCAACAAACATCTGGTTGCAAATACTGATCCCTAGACTCAGCACCACCACTACACCCCAAAAGCAAATAACAGATTCAAAATGCAACCCTTTAATGACACTAGAAAAGCAAGTTTACAAAAGTATGTTACGGTAATGGGAGACTTTTCTCACTTAAATATTAACTGAGAAAGCCTTTCAAAGAGCAAGACACACTAACAGGAATTTACAAATCTAATTGATGATTTTTTTAACCCAGTACAGTGATCCCTCGCTATATCGCGCTTCGCCTTTCGCGGCTTCACTCTATCGCGGATTTTATATGTAAGCATATTTAAATATATATCGTGGATTTTTTGCTGGTTCGCGGATTTCTGAGGACAATGAGTCTTTTAATTTCTGGTACATGCTTCCTCAGTTGGTTTGCCCAGTTGATTTCATACAAGGGACGCTATTGGCAGATGGCTGAGAAGCTACCCAACTTACTTTTCTCTCTCTCTTGCGCTGACTTTCTCTGATCCTGACGTAGGGGGTGTGAGCAGGGGGGCTGTTCACACACCTAGATGATAGGGACGCTCGTCTAAAAATGCTGAAAGATTATCTTCACGTTGCTACCTTCTGTGCAGCTGCTTCGTGAAGCGACATGCTGCACGGTGCTTCGCATACTTAAAAGCTCGAAGGGCACGTATTGATTTTTGACTGTTTGTTTTTCTCTGTCTCTCTCTCTCTCTCTCTCTGCTCCTGATGGAGGGGGTGTGAGCTGCCGCCTTCAACAGCTTTGTACCGGCGGTGCTTCGCATACTTAAAAGCCAAACAGCCCTATTGATTTGTTTGCTCTCCTCTCTCTTTCTGACAGTCTGTGCTCCTGACGCACACTCCTTTGAAGAAGAAGATATGTTTGCATTCTTTTAATTGTGAGACAGAACTGTCATCTCTGTCTTGTCATGGAGCACAGTTTAAACTTTTGAAAAAGAGACAAATGTTTGTTTGCAGTGTTTGAATAACGTTCCTGTCTCTCTACAACCTCCTGTGTTTCTGCGCAAATCTGTGACCCAAGCATGACGATATAAAAATAACCATATTAACATATGGTTTCTACTTCGCGGATTTTCTTATTTTGCGGGTGGCTCTGGAACGCAACCCCCGCGATGGAGGAGGGATTACTGTACACTGAACTCCAATGAGAGTAGAAGCCTGTCTAGATTTATAATTTGTAGTTATAAGGAAAAAAAATAGGAGGTAGAAATAATCAAACAATTATGATTCAGTGTTCATAATACAATACATTTTAGTGGATCAGTACAGCGTATCCACAAAAGTGCAAAAAGTACAAAAGTGTATCTGCACATCCTCTCTCTGACACACTAACTCTAAGGACTCCTTTATACCAACAGCAATATGTATGCATAATGCCTCACTGTGACTGGGACTGACAAGTCAGACGTTTTCCTTTTTTTGCCATTTTTCTTCCTTTTTAGTCATTCTGATGTGTGTGCAGACTGTAATGTGTGTAAATATATGTACATTATTTATTCATTTATCTATTTATTAGCTGTATATATTTATTTAAAGAGCTTCTGTAAAAAGCCAAATTTCCTACTGGGACAAATAAAGTTCTATCTATCTATCTATCTATCTATCTATCTATCTATCTATCTATCTATCTATCTATCTATCTATCTATCTATCTATCTATCTATCTATCTATCTATCTATCTATCTATCTATCTATCTATCTATCTATCTATCTATCTATCTATCTATCTATCTATCTAATCTACCTACCTACCTACCTACCTACCTACCTACCTACCTACCTACCTACCTACCTACCTACCTACCTAGAAGATAAAACACATATATTTAATTTTATAAGGCAAAACGTATGCAGAAAGAGAAAACTGGAACAAAACTTTTAAGTGTGGGAATGGTTAAGAAGTAGTGAAGTAGATTTAAGATTATGTCACACAATGCAGGACAGATTCATACCAAAATTTCAAAACATTAATAAATCTTTGAGAAATTGGCAGAGTAAGAAACAAAGAAATAAACTGAAAAAGAAAAAGCAGCTATAAAACATGCATTAATGCCAGCATTAACCACAGAACATGGGAAGACATGATGATTAATGGTTAAAAAGGACATTAACAAAGGTTAAAAAGCAGCTAGAATACACAGAAAATGCAAAAATTTATTTTGATAGTGAAAAATGGTCAAAGAGGAGTGAAGTGTATTAAGAAGAGTGAGGGTGAAAGAGTTTATGTGCAATGATTTTGATAAAGTCCTGTAGTTACAGGGACAATGAAGGATTAATTTAGCAATTTGGAGATAGCAGAGAGAGAAGTACTACTTGGATTAAAAATGGAGAAATCAAATATATCACTGGCCCAGATAACATTTATCTTAGACTACTTAGGGAGGTTGGTGATTACATATATATATCTCTCTGGAACATGTCTTGTGAATTGTACAATGATGAATGCCATCTTCAGAGTGTACGTTGGTGGATTAAATTGTAGGCACCTTGGAGTTACAACATGCCTGATGCAAGAAATAAAAAATTATTTTAAGATATGTGATTCATTTTCTTCCTTTGTGGATTTCCAGCTACAAATATACAAACTGTATCACCCTCCAAGAAGCCCTCCAATGTATTAGATGATGGGAAACTTCAGCTATCCGAGAAGCTCACAGCTATGAAAATCTTTTCTTCCTCCTTAGCTACCTATGATTTAAACCACCAACGAACACTCTGAAGATGGCATTCATCATTCAACAATTCACAAGATGTGTTCTATATGAACTTCTTACTGAAGTTACTTACTGAAGTTTGTTACTGAAGTTACACGGCAAACTAACCACATAAGACCAACACCCTCTGAACCCCACCTTATTAATCCCCCCCACCACCACCACCACATCCACCTACCCTACCCTTCTCCCTGCCTTATTTGCCTCAGATTCCTGTATGTCTAATCATTTTCCTCTGATGATGACTCCTGATAGGAGCTGAACAGTTAGGAATAAAAAACTATTTTAACATATATGATTTATTTTCTCCCTTTGTGGATTTCCAGCTACAAATATATATCATATATACTATTAACATATTCACTTGGGAAATTTCAAAAATCTGTGATCAAATTGATCCTTTTTATAGGGAAGATTATTATGCATCACAGGCAAAATAATGGAAGCAATAATATAAAGGACTAGCAAGAAATGTCAAGTACCTTTGTATTAATGAACACTCGACAGCCTACAGTGAGCAAATGAACCTGGACAGAATTTAGACTTTGACAGATTTGTGTACCATATATAAATGGAAAGTGTTACACGCAGGAAGTAAAAATGTTTGAATGCACAATAGGGGGTCCAAGAGTTGAATATTAGAACTTAGGATTTGTAGTGGACTGATCCATCCATCCATCCATTTTCCAACCCGCTGAATCCGAACAAAGGGTCACGGGGGTCTGCTGGAACCAATCCCAGCCAACACAGGGCACAAGGCAGGAACCAATCCTGGGCAGGGTGCCAACCCACCGCAGTAGTGGACTGATCAGTTTCCATATCCAGACAGTGCCCAAAAGTGATTAAGGAATACTTAAGATGGTATAAGATGATATATAGAAGACCGATAGGATAGCATGTAGAAGACTAATATAGTTCTACAGAACAATATCAGTCAGTCAGTCAGTCAGTCATTGTCCAACCCGCTATATCCTAACACAGGGTCACGGGGTCTGCTGGAGCCAATCCCAGCCAACACAGGGCGCAAGGCAAGAACAAATCCCCAGGCAGGACGCCAGCCCACCGCAGACAGAACAATATGTCAAATACAAATCAAGCAGAGGTTATTCTTAAACCAAACAAAATATAAATGATGCTTCATCCAGAAAATCATGAGCAGTTCCACTCTCTATATTACAAAAATGTATTGCAGTGCTAGAAGCACTCCACTAAAGAACAGCTAGACTGGTTCCAGCATTATGAGATATTAATAGAAAAGTTGAATATTTTCAGTTTAAGACATACAAATGTGATATGATAGATATGTATAAAATGATAAATTATGTTGTACAAAAAATTTCATCTGGTATTTTAAAATGAGTTCTTCAACAAGAACATGGAGCACAGATGGGTGCTAGTGATGGGTAAATTTTACATAAATGTCAGAAAATATTTTTCTTCAGCCAGAGAGCTATAGATATCTGGAATATTTTCTCAAATAATGTGGTGTATAGTATTGTTTTATAGGACCTTCAAAACTCTGTAAGATATTTTGCAAACATTAGATGAGTATGGACTGGTGAGCTTTGCAGGGGATGAATTGTCTCTTGTCATCAAAAGTGTGCTTATGTTCTTACACAGGGTCAATTTACAATCACAAATTAAACTAACATGCACTTCTGTTGCATATGTGTGGAAACTATAGTACCTGAAGAAGACAACATACAACGCGGGCAGGACATGCAAACTGGACCAGGACACAAAGGCTTGAGGTGTGAGGCAGCAGCGCTCATCATTGTGCCACTATGCTGCCTGCTTGATAAACCAGCTCTGCCAAGTTTACTTTGCTTCTGGCAGAGAGGTCACAAAAACAATAAACAGTGACAAAATAAGTGATTTTGAATCCATTGCTAAAATACTGGTGTCTTTATCAAAACTAGGCAACTTCCTTAAAATGAAAAATTGCCCTCTTGCCTTAAAGCAGATAGAGTCAGTATCTTTAATAAACAGAGAGCTGTGTGGCAGGTTTCTAGATATTTAAACCAAGAGCTATTCCACTGCTTGTTGTTTTACTAAATCTATTTGCTCTTTTTAAGATTAATAGGTAAAAATAAGTTACAAAATGTATGCATGGTATAACATTCATGTGGGTTCAGGGATTTAGTTAATTTGGATTTGGTTTTGAGACATGGAGCATTTTTAATATTTCTCTATTTACTTAATCAAAGACATATAACACTTTAGTGTATTAAGAATTTATGTAACAATAACAGATAGTAAAACATGACAGTGATAATACAATTACACATATTAGTAGAGTACATTAAATTCATGTTTTTTTAATGGCACTATGCAACAACTTGTGGCTAAATATCAAACCCAATCAGGCTTTTTATGAATAAAATATCATTCATTGACAGCAGATACCAACTCAAGTGATGTAAAAATTGCATCAATGGATAAAGTATTGTTAGTTGTTGGCTGAGAATGGTCTATGGTTACACACAGGTCATATTATTTCTATGATGTAGAGTCCATCCACTGGCACTGTAGGGACTTTAATAACTTACAAAGGGGATTTTTTTTTTGCTGTCAGTAACTATCGGATGTGTAAAAAAGGAAAATCTCTCAAGGTAAATTTGAAAAATTAAATTCATCAGTAATTCAGGTCACACTGAATGTTTCTCTGGTTTTAGATAGAGAACTTTCAAAATATATTAAATGGTTTTCAAATGGGAACTTTTGAAATTTCAAGAAATTGTACTGTGCAAGCTATTCAAGATGCAACAAAAACTAAACTTAGGAAAAAATGTAAAAAAGTTTCATAAAGTTGGTGCACTAGGAGCCATGTTGTTTTATTCAAGCATATGGGCATGATGAATGCATCACAAAAAGCAGATACTGGACATATTAATATTATTGCTAAGACTGGAATAACCTTTGTTGTGTGCATTTGCCTACATAGGATTGAACCATAGCCATGCAGCACATACATAGCAAGCCAACCAACCGAGCTAAAGGAGGACGTCTGATGTCAAGGTAGCCTGAGAGTGTTACTGTTATTGGCCAGTGGTAGGGTCATCATCCACAATAGCTGGCTTGCAAATTGAACACTGTTCCACTTTTCCAACTAAATTTTCCATTTTTGGTGAAAATCCTCACCACTCTGACACCACTGCAAATGACATTAAGTCTTCCCTTTTCATCTACCAGGACCCAATTTATTATTGGGATTGGACCACAGACACTTTTGTGGTTTTTCTTGCTGAATTTTTCAGCTTTGTATCAGATTTAGCTATAAAGTATAATCATGTAGTGTTGATGGAGTCTTTAAGTATTCATATAGATGTTGAAACTGACACTTGCAGCAAATGTCTTACTCACCTGCTAAACTCAGTAGTGTTTTGCCTGATTATGAATGGCCCAAGTCACTGACATAATCATACATTGGATCTAATAATGATTATGAAGTTGAGATCTAACATAAAAGTCTTACTCTGTTATATACTGTAAAATTATCTCTGATCACTGCATAATTACATTTGGTTTGTCCTTGCCTTTACTAATACTATATATGGTTTAATCTTTGATAGGGTGGCATCCACTGTACATAGCAACTCCACATTAAATTTTATGGATATTCTGGGAAACCCAAATTTATTTATTGAGGACAACATAGATCAACTGACATATACTGTAATTATAATACATCACTGAAAGAAGCCTTGGACAGAATATATACCCCAGAAAACAAAAGTGAATAAAGCACATAGAAACTCAGTTTACTAAAAATTCGAATTTTGAAAACTAAAGCATAGATGGAGACCAAAAGGTCTTCCAAGCTGCATGGGCAGATAGTGCTAAAATATATAAAATTCTATTTTAAATGTATCTTTTCTTACTAAAGAACTTGAAGAAGTAGTGCTCTATACCTTCATTCTCACCTTACTCAACACAATTTACTTGAGATGTTCCAGTCTGGGTGTTGTGCTGGTCACAGAACGGGAACAGCAATACAGTAGCTTGTGTGAAACTGACTCTTTAATATCTTCTGATGAAGGAAATGCTACAGTAACTCTGCTGTTAGATTTAAGTGCAGCTGTTGACACCATTGTCCAATCTGTTGTGGAAAATTAACATTCAGTCTGACTCAAATGCAGATGACATTCCACTACACTTTTCTTTCTGACTATCTAAAGTGTCTCCTAATGTGCCCTTAAGTCACTGTTTCAGTGGATTAATGATAACTACTTATCCTTAAACACAGGAAAAGCATACATTTTATAAATTTGTGGGAATGATACAGATCACGACAATATTTTATCACTTTTACATTTAGGAGGTCTAAATATTTTACTGAATCAGAATGCAACTTACACATTATCTTTGCTACCAGTCTGTCTTTGAAACTCACATTTTTGAAACTTACATTTCAGCACCTGCTGAAAAATATTGGAAAATTAAGATATTTTGCAAATGTGGAAGATGCAGAGAAATTAATTCATGCACTTATTTCAAGCAAAATTGTGTTATTCACAGGATATTCCAATCATACTATATGCAGTTTTCGGTTAATTCAAAATGCTGCTGCAAGAACCTGTACAAGAACTAGAATATTCAACCACATAACTCCTGTTCATTCTTCTAAAATATTTACACTGGCTTCCTCTTAATTTTAGGGCTGATTTCAAAATCCTCCTTCATTTAAATTAAACATGAAATGGTGACAGCCTTACTTACCTTATTTTTAATATGCAAGCCGAGCAAGTTTTATGATCTCAAGATGACAGGATACCAAAGATTCCAATCATTAATAAAACAACAAAATCATGGAATGGTCTGCCTGCTTGTATATGAGATGCCCATTCAGTCTCAGCTGTTAAACCCAGCCTGAAGACTCGCTACTTTAGTGTAGCATACCATGACTAGAGCTGCAGATTAGCTGTTAATACATTTTGTTTCTTAGACACTTCTACAAAAATGTAAGAAATACAATAATTATGAATCATCATTAAACCTCCACTTTGTGTTTGTCTTTTTGGCATCCTGCTGTGGCATTTGGTAGCACTGCTCTACTTCTAAGCTGTTTTTTTGCCCATGGGAAAGACACCTGAAATATTGGGAGCTGCAGAGTCCAAGGATGAAAGTGTCTTGTCTTATCAGGATACTCTGCACTATATATAATACTGTAGAATGCCTAGAAGGGGATGGGTGGCTAATTGGAAGAGGTCTCCAGGACTATGTGTCTGAATTTGTTTAAACTGACTGTAGGTGCCCCAGACTTTTAGTTTCCCCAGAGATGCTGCTGTCTGAAGGTTCTGTTTCCTTTTACCATTGTCAATTGGCCATTATTTCAACCATAATATCAACAGACACATGCTGATGCAATCTTTCTTGTGTTAATCAGATTGAATTTTTTGTTTTCTGACTGTGTTTTGTAATTGCTAATTGCTAAACTTTGTAATTGAATTTTACCTGTCAATTTGATACAGAGAGCTGAGCCTGCAGACAGTGAAGAGAACTATACTAAAATAGACATTAACAATGGTTTGAAAGCATAAACCATAGGTTGGTTCCTATAGGTAAATGCCAATCTTATTGTATTTATAATTAAGCTTCCTTTCATCTGCATGTACCACTTTGCACTCAACATTAAATTTTCCAAGTGTTTGTCCAATTGTAAATATTGTCTAGGTCATTTTCAATGTTTTTGCTGCCTCCTCCTATCCTTATAATTTTGCTAGTGTCTGTGAATGTCACAAACCTACTAACTAATTTAGGATCTGTACCATTATATTAAGTGAGAAAGCAGTAGTTTTTAAAGCACGGGTCTCAGTGGAATTCCATTAATGACCTCAGTCCATGTAGAGTATTCTCTTATCTTTACTCTTTGCCTTCAGTCAATTAACCAGTTTGAAAACCAGTTTTGTTAATTTACTTCTTATGTTAGTGGTTCCAGTTTTAAAATGAATCTTGAAGGCAGACCGTTATCAAAAGGTTTCTTGAAATAAAAAAAAATGATGGTGTATGCTTTACTTTTGTCCCATACTCCATTTTCCAGTTTGAAAACATTGTAACACATTGGTTTGTCAGGATCTCTCACAAACCCATGCCATCTGTTATTTAGTATATTATTGCTGTACACATAGTGGTTTATCTTACTTCTGACTACAGTTTCAATAATTTACACTGAACACAATTAAGGCTTATTGACTTGTGCTTATTTGGATCCGTCTTGTCTCCTTACTTCTTGACACATTTTATTATGTTTCATATTGTGATTGCTTGAATATGATTAGTAAAGATTTATAAATACCACCTTTGATTTGTTTCCACTGGACAGATAAAATCCCGTCTGACCTCTGAGTTTTTTTAGTCTCCGACAGAGTGAGAGCCCAAAGATCATCTGTTTCTTTTTTAATTGTTTCTAGTTTTGTAAGAGGCACTGAATTTATTTCTTCCTTTCTAAAGTTTTGGGTGAAATATATATTTAGTTCATTTGCTATTTTCACATTGTCAATGATTTTTCTTTTTGCATCTCAAGGCCTGTTAACTTCTCTTTACTGCCTTTTTGATAGAGTAGTACTGGAATCTTTGCTTCAGTAGCAGTTCTTTTTTTCAGTTTCTCTTTTAATCTTTCAAATGCTTTTTTGATGCCATGCTGCAGTTTTCAATATTTCTCCAAGTATGAATATTTTGACTCTATTTAATTTACAATTTAAAAAATATTTTTAGTTTTATCTTTTAAACATTTTTTAAGTATCTTTATTCATCGATTTCTGCTATTTCTTAGTTCTTTTCATTTTATTTGTTTTTTTAAATATATTTATTTTGGGCCTGAATCAGAACAACCCTGAAGCCACACTATCTATTATGTATATTTGCATTATTTCCATCCATCCATTATCCAACCTGCTATATCCTAACTACAGGATCACGGGGGTCTGCTGGAGCCAATCCCAGCCAACACAGGGCGCAAGGCAGGAAACAAACCCCGGGCAGGGCGCCAGTATTTGCATTATTTTCATTTTCCAATTTAGGATTTTCTATGTGGTCTTTAATTTTCTCTGTTTGAAGAATGTTTGTTTTACAGTAAATTGATCAATTTGTAATCATTTTCTTATAATTTTATAATACTTTCCAACACTTAACCACTGCCTTGTTGAGATAATTTGAGGCATATCATTAAATGGTGTCTTACATTGACTTACTGTGGGTAAGACTAAATTGACTAGGTTTCTTACTTTTATATATTGGAGGGCCTCTCAGACCTTGTCCAGGTGATCAGCTCGTTGATTGGCTAACTCGATGCCAACTTGGCACTTGTTCTAGCTTGACTTAACTAGAGCCATACATTCATTTTCCAACCTGCTTATCCAGTTCAGGTTCTTTTTCTTTTCTTCTGGTAAATCCATCATAAACAAACAACATAATAATATTAAAAGTACAATATACATGTAACACTGGTTTGGCTTAATAAGCCTTTCATAGTCTTAATGGCTATAAACTTCACAAATTTTAAGCATCATTGTACATTCTATCTACCATACAATGGAAAGAACACACACGGTACTAATGTCCTTTCTGTCGTGTTAATCAAAAACAGCACTTGAAAACCTTCTCAGTCTAGAGGCCTTAGTAGACCTCTCCTCTTCCTCATAGACTGGGAGTCCTCCAATTTTTGCCCCCCTTTTTATGGTCAGTTCAATCAGTGTAGAGCTGTCAATCACTTGGACAGCATTTCTTTGGACAGATGAAATAGCCAAAGGCCTGTAGGAAATCCACATTAACCACTGCTTGACAACATCTTCGTTTAAAATGTTCACACTATTTGCTTTCAGTGTTTTGCAAGAAATGTCTAAATGCAGTTTGTTATAAAAATGATCATTTGGCTAGTAATGCCTCTTTTGAAAGCAGAAACATTCACATAGGAAATAACAACATCTTCTGTAGTGGTATCACAAAAAAGAAAATGCTATGACACTAACAGTCATTAATCGAACCCGTAAACATAACTGTTTGGCTTTTGACTAAACTGTGATTTACTGTAGAGGCAGTGGTAGCTAAACATTGGGGGTTTCTGTCACAGATTAGCCCCCTGGTCATGCCTCAACTGAGGCTTAAGGGAAAGAGACCCCAAAGTGAGGTTTATGGTGTATCTACACATTCAGAATGCTCTCAACATAGCAGGTGAAAACCGTAGAAGGATGAGAGTGGCATGCGTCTGTGGTGAATGATGGAGAGATAAGTGCTCTTTCATGTGGAATTAATGGGTTTTCTCAAAGAGAGTTTTGTCTTTGCGGAGCATACAACCACCTGTCAAGTGGGTTAAACATCAGGTAGCAAATTCAGCAAGACAAACTTTCAAAGAATAACGTGAATTTGGCAAAAGTGAAGTTACAAATATCACAGAAAGGGAAAAAAAGAACAATCAGGAAGTAGACTGAAATTTTCATAAAGTGAACTGAAAACACAAGAGAGTAAAGGAAAAAAAAGACGTTAGACTGTAAAGTTCAAGAGGAAGGACAGAAGACTCAAACATCAATCAGCTTTGCCCTAGAAATCTTTTACATTAAACCCAGAAAGCACTCTCCTTATCTGCATTTCCTGCATGCCTCCAGATGTATTGCTGTCTTAAGATTTAACACCCTCGCCATTAAATCAGAGCATCTTCAACGAAAAATGGTGCTTTTTGATGATCTAATTGTTCAGCACTAACTCCTGAATGCTAACACCAAAAGATTTCAATTGAGAGTAGTGCACGGGATTTTCTTTGCACGACAATTTTCACTGGAAAGTGGGAATGGTGACTGACCATATATTGTTAAGTGAAAGATGTGTGTATGTGTGTGGCCTCAGTGCCATACTTCCCATGTCTAGGGGGATTTTGCTGGTACTATTTTGACTGTTCCCGTTTCTGAGAGCTATTCTGTGAAGTGAAAATAAGTATGGCTGCGAGTGGATCACAAGTGGCTTTGGGCCATTCATCAGCCTTTGCAGTGACAGCCAGTTTCCTCATGGGACCAGCATTGTGCCAGGTTATTGTCCATATAGAGTTTGAATGTTGTCAAAAGCTCTTCTTTATCTTCTTCATCAGTCCATGACTGTTAACTTTCTTCTTTTAAGTGCTGCTGGGATAGAATCTGGTCCCTCAGCGCCTGGATTAAGTGTATCTGAGAATGTTATATTTTATATACAGAAGTCCAATAGCTTGTCACTGGATCCTCATTGCTCTCCCTTCCCAATATTGTGCTCTCCTAGCAGCAATACCACACTTCTTTGCAAATGGGAGTACCACAACAATCAAAGCACCCATTCCCAAGTTAATAATTCAAGACATGAAGTGAAAATTTCTGAGAAAACATAAAAAGTTCCAAAAAACAAAACTAAAAATTAGCAACAAAAGAAAAGCTTTTTGAATCTCTCAATTCATTCACTTTTTAGCCACCTTAATTCACTGCAGCGTCACAGGGAGCCGGCATCTATCCCTGCAGCACTGAGTGTAAAGCAAAAACCAAGCCTGAAGGGGGTGGCATTCCAACGCAGAGCACACTCACACACGTACCCACACTCAAGATCAAAGGGGGCGATATACAGTCACAGGCAGAGCTGGCCCAACCTGATCAATCAAATATGGGAGGAAAAACAACATGTCAAGTCAATAAGTCAAAGCAACATCCATCCACCTGTTTTCTGTATCTGATTCTTCCAGTTACACAGAGAAAGAGTCTACAGACATTATGCATGAATTATGAATCAATTATGAATCAGCCTTGGAAAGAAGACACCAGTCCTCTTTGAGTATTCACCCATTGATCAGGCTTAAAGCAGACACTTCAGGCATGCACTGTAACTCCCAGGGGCTATAAGGCGCCCTGCGCTTTTGTGAGGAAGTTACATCAATTAATTTCACAATGTGCTACTAAGGAATGTTACACATTGAAATCAGGCACTCATTTTTAACTAGAAGATGTAAAACTACACCAGATTTCTTTAACATTTCCTGTAACTCTGAACTGAAGCCAGTTTAACATTCATAATAACTATAAGTCTTGCACTGAGGACTGTTACTGGTATGCCCAAAATAAACACTTTGGAGAGATTATCTGATGTTTTATATGTTTAGGCCCACTCTAACATGAAAAATAAAATCACAGAGCAAGACAGGAAAAGCAGAGCTTTTATGAAAACGTAGTTACCCATTTTAAAGGTAAAGAAAAAATATAAACTTGCACACAGCAAAATGAAAATCCATCTATTTGCTGAACTTGCCAAATTAAAATTTTAGATCTGTGAGGAGGGAGGTACAGCGAGCCCAAACAGCAAGACACCCTAAACAGAAGGGCACACACACACACATTCACTAAGCCAGTTAAACGTACAGTAGCTCTCTAGCATATATATCAAATTCCTACAGCATGTATCTAGATAAAGTGAAAAGACCTAAAAGAACATCAAACACTACAAAGTGTAAAAGCATAGGTGAACTTAGTCAGAATGTCACAAACATTTCACACAACAAAGGAAAATCTTCAGAAAACATGAAGAGGTCAAATTAACATTTAAAGGAGTAAGTCATTTGATTCCCAGCCAAGTATCATCATTCTCATCTCTTATGCCCTCATTTTGTGAGATGAATTCTAAGACCTGAAATGGGTGGAGTGCATCTAAGTATCCCCTGCAATAAACAGGCGGTGCTCTGTCCGGAGTTATTTATTTCCTGCATGCTGCTGTCAGAATAGGCTCCGACTTTCCATGAAATTGTGTGAACAACAACAAAATAGGTGGAATAAACTACTGTAAACTAAATAAACTAAGGTGAATCAATCTGGAGGCTGCATGGGCAGCGTGGAAGTTTGCACTTCTACCTTACGGATCCAACAATATAGGTTTTGATTACACTGTTTATTGTAAGAACCTCTAATACTTCTGCAACATGTCAAACATGTTTTAGTTGAAATGGTTGCTCTGAACTGACCTGGCTGTGACTGAGATTGGCTGTGTGTGTGTATGTGTGCGTGTGTGTGTGTGCGTGTCCTGCAGCAGACAGGCATCTCATTCTGTGCTAGTGTGTCCAATGACACTAGGATAAGGTCTTCACCACCCCTGAACTGGATTAGCTGTTTACAGAAAAGAATGGATAAATAAATCAAAGCTGACACAAACTACAATTCCATTATGTACAATATAGTAATTAATTTTAGGAATCTTTTTTTAAGACAAAATTGACATATTCAGAAAACAAACAAAACCTCAGAGATGAAAAACTCGGAGCAGGGAAATAACACCACAATGTCTAGTTCAAATTAAAAAGTACCAACTAAACATGAAAAAAGTCAAGATTGTTTCAAAATTCAAATAAGTTGTGCTTGATGATACCAATGCAGACTTTAGGTCACAGTGATGCTACAGTGGAAAGAGGGGATTGAAAAATACATACATGAAATTATCGAGTGAAAATGTCAAAAAGTAGCAAAATAAAATCTATGTCTTTAAAAGTGAAAGCAAGTTGGCAACTGACAGTATTTTTGGAGCAAAGTTAAAAATTAGAGGGAGCCCTGCAGAGCAAAACACCCACCTGGGATGGAAACTCACTAATAACACAGATTAGAGGCCTCAACCATGCCAGCCATACCAGAGGAAGCCACAACAAGAATATGCCAACATCAGGAAGAAATTGACCTGATAGGCAAATAAGCTGAAGTCTGTCAACCTGTAATTCAGCAGATCTGACCACTATGCCACCATGATGACAAACATTGCAATTAGAAAATAACTCCCACAATATGCAAAAAATTGAGAAGTAAAGCACTGAAAATGCGTAGGCAAGAAAACCATGTAGATAAGCGGATGCCACATCTTGTCTAGATTTGACTCTACCATTGAAATCAGTGCTTGCTTGCATCAAGGTGCAGGAGAAAGAGTAATTAGACAACTTACAAGTGATCAGAGAGTGAGATCACATGACCTGCTGTTTAATAAGTGATACTGTGAAAAATGCAACGTAATTACAGTCATGATCAAGTCATTCAGTATTCTGTTGCGAAAGACTTGTTCAGCAGTGATCTGCCCGCTTTTCACAATGTTATCATTTTTTATCTTCTCTTCTTTCATGCTTCTCCCTCTCTCCTTATCTTCAATATTATTTTGCTTAAATAGTAACCTGCAACAGGCACCTGAACCTATGTCAATAGTAGCGGTCCTTCAGTATTGCTTGAAATTAAATAGTTGACAATAAAAAAGCAACCACAGTCCAACTCACAACAGTCCTTCCTCAGTAACACTGTTACTGCCACTTTGATCATTGCTTCCAAAAGTCTGGTAGGTAATCATCTCCTCTGTTTGCATTAAGCAGGTGTGTGAGAAAATGCTTATATAACATATGCTATACAAATACATTGAACTCTCAATGCCTTTACATATAAAATATAAAATGAAATGAAATACTCTAAGCTGTTAGGAGCTGGTAACAGGAAAAGTAAATCAAAGCTCCAACCTCTGCAGATTCTACTGGTCATTCAGTCTCTTCTTGAGTATTCTGAAAGTACATAGCAGTGCAGGCAAATGCTGAACACATTCTTAAGATAAAGCTTGTGGCTCCAGGAACAGAGTGGAAGACAGAGCAGGACATGGGCAGGGAGCTCCAATACCCAGGGGAGATCTGTTGCACCTCACTATAGCCAGACATGGTGCTGTGGGTTGTGGCTGTAAAATCTATGCTACTGATTGAGCTGACAGTGTCATGGGAAGAAGGGATAGCAGTGGTGCATAACAGGAAGAGAATAAAATACTTGGACCTGGTCACAAAGTACAGAGAAGTCAGATGGTATGTGAGACACTGCCCAGTTGAGGTAGAAGCCAGAAGGTTTGTGGGCATATCAACAACATGCCTCCTCAAATACATGGGTTTTATGGGGAGCCAGGGAGTTTGCGGAAGAAGCAGAGTTTCTGGTTGTGGCTGAGGAAGAGAGACAAAGCTTTGGGGGCAAGTAAATCCTGAGGAAAGGTTGGCTGAAGGGGGGGGGGGGGGGGGGGTGTCATGGAGACATCCCTGTTCACTGCCCCACCACCACAAGATATTCTTGGATAATGGGAAAAAACAAACAATAAGTGGAACCCTGCTGATGTCCCCAGTGGTCAGTCAAGCAGGCATCGGTGAAGGTCTAGCAGGTATAAACCTGAGCAGGAAATCATCTACTTGTATATGTTTGAGGTCCATTATTGGTGACAATCTGATCGAAATGGCAGTGACAACAAAGACTTCCACAGGACACCAGAATAAGGAGAATGGGAAGGCTTATAATAATGACTGACACAACCATTATAAAGGTAGTAGGGACCGTCTCAGTGGAAGCTCTAAGAAGAGGGTTCTGTGCTGAAATAGTAAGTCTTTAGTCTAGAGTTATGTGACAAAATATGTTAAAATGCAAGCAGATAATAGTAAAAATGTATTGTTTTAGTACCTATAAATCAATGGAATATTATAAATAGGGAAAAATGTACTGTATCTTGTTTAATGTAATCCTTCTGGGCATGTAAAGTTAGACAAATAATAATAATAATAATAATAATAATAATAATAATAATAATAATATGAAGAAAGAAAGAAAGAAAGAAAGAAAGAAAGAAAGAAAGAAAGAAAGAAAGAAAGAAAGAAAGAAAGAAAGAAAAGAATTTAATTGATTGCATGCTTATCACTATGAGAGTTAAGATACAGCCACTGACTACCTACACAATACCCAAAGATGTCTTTCCAGCAAGTCAGTTCAGTGTATAACACTCAGTCAGTAAGTGATGGCTTTCCAGGTCCCTCCTGTTCTGTTCTTATTCAGGACAGCACTTGGAAGAAAGGTCCCCCCACACAACCTATTGCTATGACTAAGACTGATAATGAAGAGAAGAAGAATTGTTCAAGTGTGTGGGCTCTAAACCTGGTATAAATATCATTAATGTAACAGGCATGCAGTGTAGACATAGTATCGCTCAGTTCTTTATTCCTGTCTGTGTTAGGCCCTGTCTCATGTCAGGTTTAGGATGAAGCTCAGGATTACCGTCACACGTGCAGAGTACAGTGAAACTCTTATTTGCACCTGTAACCAACATGCAAGGTGTCAATGCTCCTGTATTTGGCTCAGTGTCCCTGTGATCCTGACTAGGATGAGTGAATTGAAAATCCAGATATTCTACTTAAGCATTGCCTGAGAGTATGCAACATGAGTATCTTGATCGATCATGAACACCTCTATATCACTGATTATCTTAAAGCCGAACTCCTGGCATGCTAACATCTTTTTTGTGCAAGCTTTAGTAAGGATGATAATAAATTGGAACAGTTTTTTTTTCTTTTCTTGGAAGGAAAAGGGAGATTATTATATATCTTCAGATTACATGCAAAACGAAGCCAGCCTGAGGCCTGAATAGATAGGAGCAGAGCTATGTAGGAGTATTCAAGCCTCATCCCTGGCGTAAACAAAGCAAAAACAAAAAGCATAAGCCATGCTAACAGCACAATTCACACTTCTGCCCCCACTTATAGGAAAGAAGGCCCAGGATAAGTCATTGTGAAAATAAAACCTGTTGGTCTCCAGAGCTGGAGCTTCGGAAGAGCAGGACTTTTGTGGGTTCTGACCCCAGGCACACACCTGTGAGGGTCAGCATAGTCATTGGCATATGCATGCCAAATACTCCGCTAATGCTGCAAGGCACAGCACCCTCCATGGAGTATCTCTCCCTGTGGTAAAGCCTGTGGTGCACTGATGGCCAGAATGAGGAACACATTACGAAGGGCCTGGCTAGCTCTGCTAGGCAGGGGAACTGCTGTTATAAATAACTAATACGTCCTACACAATCCAGGTCCAAATTTGCTGCTGTTTAGGGAAGTACCTGTCTTGGAGCCTTTCATTAAAAAGGGAACAAGTATCAATCACAAGTTCACTTTTAACAAACAGCAAGTTAAAGGCATTCAAAGACTAATAATAACCCCCTTTGTATGCATGTGGTTTGGTGGAGGCAGTGGCTCGAGGTGCTGATAGCAGAAGTGAAGGGAGACTCTTCAGTTAGATTCATTCATATGGGGAATGTCTTTTTCAACTCCAGGGAAGGGAGTCATCAACTATGTGTTATGTAAAATAACAGACAGAGCATCGTAAAATATCAGTCTTAAGCTTATTATCAGCATTAGTAATGTAGTAAAATCTTCTAATGAATGTTAGTATTCATGTGTTACAGCTCAATAACAGGCAGGTTAAATGATTTGTTCAGGGTCACACAGTGAGTCGGAGGCCAGGAATGAATTGACTCCCTTGTGGTTTCAAGTTTACTGTACTGTCACTAGGCCACAATGATTTAGTGGCCCCACTGAAATAGGTGGTTGAGAGGGGTGATGGCAAAGATGCCAAACACTAACCTGGCTGAGCAAAATTTCCAGAGAGAACAGCAACAACATATATGTCACTAACATGTAAGGGGAGCATCACTCCCAAATTGAACCTGGCATCTGTCAGACTGGAGCAAAAGCACAGGTGTCACCAGCTACAGTGGTGTCTAGACTTGTGCCATCAATTGGTTTCACCTGTCACATATTTTCTACCCACAGCTTCATACCCTTTTTGGATGGGTTAGACTGTGAGATGAGAGCCAGGATATTTCAGGCCCAGTGGCAAATAATTGACATGGTTTGGGGGTTTAATGGAACTTTTAAGGGTTTTAATGATTCTGTCCTTCCTTTGGAGCACAGGCCCATGTCAATGTGAAAGTTTACAGCAGCTGATGCGCCTTGTAAAACAAACCTGAAAGCAATCAAAAAGAAGAAAGGAAAAAAAAGACCTGTCTCCTAAGCCAAGCTGCAAAATACAGTTTCTTCATAATTCGCAAGAAGCTAAAGTCATTAGGGAAATGGGAGGCAAGGCCATCTTCATTCAAAATCAGGCAGCCGCCTTGATTGGCTGAGTTTATGATGTCACAGTTAATATAGTGCAGGGTTATATCTGTATCAAACACATCTCTAAGAATCAGGAACTTTCTACAAAAAGTAAATACAGTCCCCAGCCACCTCTTCCAAAACGAACAGGGAACATTAGGCTTACTGTGTAATGTAAAAACTGGACAAGCTGGTGGAGTGAAAGGAGCCGAAGCCTTTCAGCTGTGGAAATACAGATTTAAGAAAAAAGGAAAGAAGAGTGCCGTGGAGAGCTGCACCAAGTGATGCCATGCGCTTCTGAAAGCTTCAGAGTCGCCCCGGAAATATCGCTTGGGCCTGAGACTTCGCTCTGAAGGCCTGCAGAATGGAAGGCTATCTCATCAACCCTGTAAGTAGACTTGCTAGTGGACTTATAGCATTGAAATTTCAGTATGTACAGGAGGGCACTTTGCCTGCCATATATTTAAAGAGAGTGTCAATTAGTTCAATGCAGAAACACAAAAGAAGGCTTTTGTTTGGGCTGAAAAAGTACAAATGCCAATTTCAAAGCAAGGCATTGCCTGTAAAACACATTTATAATGGACAAGGCTAATAATTGAAAACAATTCAGAGCTTAAATAAAATAAATATGATACAGGTGCCTACAGAATGGAGGAAAGCTCTTAATCATTAAATGAATGAAAAAATAAGAGGTAGGGCAAAAAAGTAGTGATCAGTGGTTCTAAAAGTTAAAAGGCAATGATTCAAAAGTTAGCTCTTCATCCTAAACTTTTTATATATTTATTTCAAATCAAAATAATGCATAGACTCATCTGTGTCATGTTTAACACAATGGGAATTATATAAAACAAATCAATTCGTTATTCCATAAAACATTGTGTTATCAGAAGTAAATTGGCAACTGAAATCTTGCAGTCAATTAGAATCGCTTGAAAGAAATGCGATACACTCGCACACCCACAGACCCAAACTTGAATTATTAAAATAAATAAAAGATGAACAGCAAATAAAAGTTAAAACTTATAGAGTCCATCTGCTGTATTGAAATTAACGCCACACCGGCAAAATAGCATCCGTTTAAAATGCACAGTAAAAAATAGTCTGCTGGTATTTAAAAATAATGAGTTAAGCTTTTCCGATTCACATAAAAATAACAAATGTCGCGCGGAGTGTTCACTTACGGAGCCTGAAACAATAAAATCTGTCCGTCGTAATTCAATTGTACCTTTAATGCCGATCACTTTTATATAACTGCAGATCTTTCTCAGTGAATTATTACACACAAAAATTTTCCAAGACAAAATAAGAATTGCAAAAGCAACACTCAATGCTCCAATTCTTTTAAGCGTTAAATGTCTTTTTTTTTCTTCACCATCTGTTGGTAAACCTTTATCTACTGTAACTGAAATCCCCGATCGTTTTTTCCCCCAAGTTATTCTTTATACATGTCTATATTCGTTAATATTCTATTTGAATTTCTTCTTTTCTTTTGTGATCAAGTTCATCACCAGTTTTATTTCACTTTACTGTTTTTTTACCTAATAATATGGCATTTAGGAAAACCATTTCGATTTGCTTGTAATTTTTTGTCTGTTTTTCACTTTGTTATATTTTAGGCAATGTGTGCGTATATATTAAATATTGTTTCTCAGGTTCTCGATCTTAAACGCTCCTTGCTAAATATCCGTTTCAGTTTATTTATGGCGTCCTTTATTCGCTTTCACTTTTACGGTTTAGTGCTTTTTTTTTTCTTTACTTCAGAGGATAATTTAGCAAGACTGCTAAAAGCGAGGGAACAGACAATCAGGAGCACTAGATGCCTTTTGGTCACAAGTTTAACGCTATCAGTTATGATTTTTTTTGTGCTTTTGTTTTGAATCTATTACACAATGCGGTATTTTAATAAAACTTTAGGGCGAGTCTTTTTAAACTGCACTGAACGAAAACTGCTTACGAATACAGTTGTTTGCCTGAAATCCTGGATATTTCTCTCATTTTTATCTCCATTCTGTTTCTTTTATTTAACAGCAGACAGAAGAAATGATCTACGATCCAGAAATGTACCGCCCTTCAGCTCACGACTACTACAACTATCTGAGCAGCGACGGGGATAGCCACGGAGGTGCGTAGCTCTGAAACGCCGGGTTGTGCCATCACTAGAAAGGGGGATACGAAATGATAGAGAAGGGGGTGCGGTCACTCGGGAACTTTAGCCCCGTTAGCCTGGCGGGTCCCCGGATGTCAACAGAGGGCTGGCGGGCAATAAAGGCGCACACGCTTGTAACACTTTGTTGTGGGAGGCACTTGAAGTCAAGGCCACGGCAGGTTGCGCAGTAAACCCTCACATGAACCTGCAATTGTGTGGCTGGAAAAAAAAAATGGTGGAATGAGAGTCCTGAAGGTGTCGAACTCGACATAAAAGTGTGCCTGGAGGTGACAGAAGTGGAGGACCCCTGGGGACAGAAAAAACGAAAGAGAAATCAGACCAAGGGGTGAATACTTTATGTTTTTCCGATAGAGTTGTACATGATATTGCATTTGCCCAATATACAGAGGATGGATAATTTCACTCTGAAAAAGTAAAAGCTTCACATTTTGTTGGTTAAACCTTTACGTGGCGAGTGCAATTGTGTATACTTGCATGGATAAACATGCACACCAAACGTTCGCTTACAGTCGCGATTCAGTTTTGTGTCAAAATGGAGTTTGCCCAGTGTGACTTCAGACAGTAAATGAGTCCAGAAAGTGGTTGTGAATTCGAATCAACTATCGTGTTAGACGAAAGTAATCAAAAATTTAGCAGTTTGTTCCTTGGGGATGGTTAAGGAGCGTGAATTCGGAATTGCAAGCATCTCCCTGTGTATTTTCAAGATGAGCACCTCCTGAGATAAGTTTGATAGTTAGGTCCAGCCATTCTAATGAACTTCTCTCCTGTTGCCGTCTCATCAGTTTATTTAAATGCAGTATTTTATCCTTCGAGTGAAAGGCCCATCAGTAAAAGTGCTATCAAAGTTCGTTTTAACAGTTTTGTAATAGGAAGGATTGCAGTGTTAAAGCAATTTAACGCTTTGCGGCCGACGCCTATACAAATACAAAACCTGTCACGAGTGAGTGAGAAAATGGAACATGAGGCAAGTTTCCTCCATGCCGCCTAACTGCAAAAATAGCCGTTCAACATCTGATTTGCAATCATGTAGAAAACTAACTAACCCCACTGTTGGAGGTTATTGTGTAGTGGGTAGTGCTGCCATCTCAGGGCACCGCTGCCCTGGGCTCTGTGCAGCCTGCACATTCTTGCCGTGTTTTCCTGCCACAACCCCAAAGATGTGCTGGTTAGGGTGATTGTCTATTTAATTATGTGTGAGTAGTCCTTGCCTTGGGCTGTATCCTGACTTGTATCCAGTGCTGCTGGGATAGGCTCCAGCCTCCTGAGACACTGAACTGGATTAGGTAAGCGGATTTGTGTAGAATATGAATCAGCCCTTGATGCGATGCCTGGTCTTTATAGGGTACACACTCACAACTGACCAATTCATAGTCACCAATCAATCCTAAAGAGTATTTATGGATTATAGAAAGACAGTGGTGTGTTACACAGGGTGTACAAGAAAAATCTGCTCATAAGCCCTAGCTCAAGTGCTGTTGGTGCAGTGAGGCACCAAGAAAAAAAATTCCTAGCAACAGATTCATTCTTGTCTTAGCAAAAACTGTCACATAAATGAAAAAACATGCTCTCCAAAGAGTCAAGTGTTCTGAATTAATTTATGTGTTTAAATAAATCTGTATCTTTGTATGTACTAATTCCGTATCTATCAATTAGTGTAATCTATACCTGCATTCAACCTGAGAATTTGTTCACAGTGCTCTGTGCCTGCACTCAGTGAAGAGTGCTATGCAAAAATAAGCTGTAACGCATTGTATCATATAATCATCCTAGGGATATGCTTTTTCTACACATAATTGCGGAGAATTTAAAAATGTTTATCAATATGATGAGCTAATTCTGAAAAATTAATTTATAAAAGAATAGATCTGCCTTGGGCGGCACGGTGGCGCAGTGGGTAGCGCTGCTGCCTCGCAGTTGGGAGATCGGGGGACCTGGGTTCGATTCCCGGGTCCTCCCTGCGTGGAGTTTGCATGTTCTCCCCGTGTCTGCGTGGGTTTCCTCCGGGCACTCCGGTTTCCTCCCACAGTCCAAAGACATGCAGATTAGGTGGATTGGCGATTCTACAAATTGGCCCTAGTGTGTGCTTGGTGTGTGGGTGTGTTTGTGTGTGTCCTGCGGTGGGTTGGCACCCTGCCCAGGATTGTTTCCTGCCTTGTGCCCTGTGTTGGCTGGGATTGGCTCCAGCAGACCCCCGTGACCCTGTGTTTGGATTCAGCGGGTTGGAAAATGGATGGATGGATAGATCTGCCTTGCTTACTCCTTTTACAGTTCCAGGGAGTCACAAGAACAGTTAAACTGCCCTAGGTGGGGCATTAGTACATGGCAGAAATTAGAATACTGCACACATACAGTACAAACTCATCCATCTTTCCATTATGGCAATTGCTTAATTCAGTTCAGGGTTTCAAGGGCTGGTGCCAATCCCAGCAGCAATGAGCACAATGTAGGAACTGGCCCTAGATGAAGCAGCAGTCTATTGCTGGGCACACATAGGCACTTAAACAGGCTTGATCATTCAAGGTCAATAAACCTGACATGCCTGTGTTTAGGATATGGGAAGAAAAACAGAGTGTCCAGTGAAAAAAAAAACCCAGGGAGACACTGGAGGAATAAGCAGGAATAAGTGACAGTGAAGCTGTGAGGCAGCGGTGCAAGCCACACATTTACTGTATTCCCATAAAGTGGGACAATTTAGGAACAATACCTGGTCTGACAGCTTGCTTCTGGAGAGTAAGAGGAAACTAATGTTGACACAGGTATAACAAGTACATTCAGCACTGAAGGCAATCCAGCCCAAAATGAGATGTAAGTTTTAATTACATGTTAAGTATAAAATAATGTAATACACCTAAGGAAAATAACTAAATGCTCATCTAGTTTCCTAATCAAATTATAAGCAAGAGATGACTGACAAATTCTGAATCCATTCTTATCATTTGGGTTAAACAATGGGGTTCAGTTGTTGAAATAAGCCATGGTTGCTCACACTTTCTACGTGCATAATCCAACAGCATACGTGCACAAAGTGGTTTTCTAGCCATTCTGAGAGCAGCGTGCCTGTTTCCCTGTAAGTCTTTACAGCTGCTAATTTGCATACAATAAAGAGCCTTTTGGTTTTAGTAAGATTTTTAAACTGTTATGCAAAGTACCTTCAGCATTAGTGTGGATTATTCCACATGGAATCACACAATCTTTGAAATCTAGAGAATTTTGAGCATAGAAGAAAAAAAACAAACATATTCTGTATACAGAAACATCTGGTGTTTAATAAGGCCTTTAAAGAAGTTTTTCGTGTTGAAGCACCTGCAGTCCTTTAATTCACTGCACAAGTCAGTTGTTTGACCAGTGATGTCCTCAATATTAAAAGTAATTCTTCTCAAACTGGGAGACTGACAGTGTGCTCTGACCCGGTGCCAGTTCACCTTTAAAGACCGTCAAGGGCAGTTTTGAAAATGCTGAAAAAAAATCATACAAGAATGAGTAGATATGGTGCAAGATTAAAAAATAAAAGAAAATAAGTACCCCAGGTAGTGGTGTAATAAGAAGTGTGAGGCTGAGTGTGTTATCAAAGTAAGGGAACGAGCTGGCTCAAGAAAGTTAAAAAACGAAGGGCAGGATACTGATGCAGGCGTGTCCCATGGTGTGTATGATGAGTATGTGTGTGTGTGTGAATTTGTCTTACTGAGGAACGTAGTCATTGTGGGTCAGTCCAGCAAGCTCATGCAAAACTGTGATCAAGTTGCACAACAGTTCTGCATCCGGCTCCATCACCATCTCAGAGTCGGTGGACATGTTGTTTTGCTAGACTCAGCAGCTCTGAGCTTTACGTACACACATTATACTAATTTAACTCTGGGAATGTCAATAATTTCTTGCTTTCTGTTTTATTTGTGATTTCTAACTTCACCCTCACCTAAATATTATAGCCAAAGACTACATAACAGAAATAAACTTAATGGGGCCTTCTTCACGATACTGTTTTTTTAGCCTTTTCTAGGGGAATTTTATCACAATTCTGACAAAATAACAATGAAGAAGATGTTAAGAAGAGCGGGTGACATTGTGACAAAGTGGTTAGCATGGCTGCCCGACAAATTCAGGACTCTAGGTTTGATCTCCAGTCATTAGTTGTGTAGAGTTTGCATGCTCTCTCCATGTGTGCATGAGTTTTCTTCTTGGTATTTTGGTTTTTCTTCCACTCCCCAAAGTCATGCAGGTTAGCTTGATTGGCAATTCTAAAATTGCTCCCTGTGTTAAACTGGTGCCCTGTACAGGGTGTTTTCCAGTACTTGTTTGCAGGATAGGTATGGGCTGCCCTCAGGTTTAAAAAGATTCTGTGTGTACGAAGGGGGAGTCAAGCTAAAGTTAGAAAATGGGATTTATTAGAAGATGGAACGAACCTTAATAAAACTGATCATATCATTTCCCAATGTAGTCTCCACCCTTCTCAATGCACTTGCGCCATCTGCCTCGAAGTGCCTGGATTCCAGCAGAATAAAGGTTTTTTGTTGTCCTCACAACCACTCGTGCACCGCTTTCTTCATGTCGTTATCTGTCTTGAATCGACAACCACCATAATATTAATAATGTACTAATATCGAAGTTTAGCTACATGATGTCTGAAAATGACCCAAGCAGTAACTATGATAAGTTCTTATTATCTAATACTGTATAGAGCGTGGGCTTGAGCACAATGAGTAATAATAAATAAAAGGCGTTTCCGTATTTATCACAAGTCCAGGACCAGAGTTCAAATGCCAGCCTCTTTATCGTCTGCATAAAATTTGTACTTTTCACTCTCATTCTCTAACTCCCCATGAATATGTACTGAAATAAGTGAGCTATAGGATGGACAACAGATGATGTCTAGTAACTGGACTATACAATCTACAGCTCTCTGTTGTGGTTTGTTATATGTTTTCTTTAAGTTTTTGTCAATCACATACACAAGCAGAAGTTTTCCATTATATTAGATATGTCATAGACCACCAATTCCAACAATGTGGGAGTAGGAATAAACCTGAAACTTAAATGGGGCATGGAGTCCTCCACAGTGTAAACAGGTACATGGAGGGAGAACAAGTGTAAAGATAGGAGAATAAAGGTGAGCAGGTGTAAAGGGGTGAAATTGAAAGCAAGAGAAGAATACAAATGGGGTGGATGTTGATAAGGAACACAGGTGAATGAGAATGAGAAAGATAAGGGGACAGTGGAGGACAGAAAAATAAAGAGAGATTAAGAAAGTTGGAGGGGTGATGGTGCTAGTGAGAGAGACTTTTTGTTTGTTTGGTGAGGTCTCTCTTGATTGTGTGTAGAAACGTAATTATTTATTGTATGAGCGCTCCTTTGGATTTAAAATTTGAGCAACAGGTAGTGTTAAAGTATGAAAACAAGAAAATAAGCACCTTCAAGTACAGATGATGGCAATGTTAATGCTTACTCTTGTTCGTTCTCTTGTGTCCTTTGTTGTAGCCTGCATTGGAAAAAATGTAAGATCATAAACTAGGTGGAAGGGAGGATGTGTGAAGAGAAACAAATATGTATATAGTGGGATGAAGACAGAGGGAGAGATTATACTTGATGTGATCAATGTTTTGTTTATGAAATAAACACGAGTGGGGAATGACATCAACAAATGAATGAACATAATTATACAAATATATATCTATGGGGGTTGTTCTGCCTACATTAAAGCTTATTTATTGCATGGCACACTCATGCACACACCTACATTCACACTGGGTCAATTTAGAGCCATCAGTTAGCCTAAGAAGTACATCTTTTGATGAGGGAGGAAAAATAGAGTATCCACACTCACATGAAGAAAATGGAAATCTTCTCACAGACAATGATGTTGTTATTAAATGCACTTGGGTTTTTTGAACTGTTAATCAACCACACAAATTACTGTGCTACTGTACCACCCTTCTTACTCTTTCTACATTCCTTAATTCTTTATATAAAGGAGATGCAAAAGATCTATGTTTATTCCTGTAACCTCACTTGAGTTTTTTTTTTTTTTTTTTTGCACTACCTTATTCCTCACACCGATATAGTAGCTTTTAGATGAATTGAAATCGGGAATCAAGGAGTGGAAGTGGCAAAGCTCATGTGAATGAAAGTAAAAAATAGATGAAGTGATGGGAGTGTGAGTATAGGAAGAATGTAAATTGTGGAGTGACAATATGGAAGAAGAAAGTGGGAGAGAAATGAAGGCCCCAGAATACACTGCTACTCTACTACTACTTAGCCCAATGGTAGAGACCAGACAGATGCTTACTAATCCTATAAGTTTCTTGGGAACATTATAAGTTGGAAAGGGGAGGAATCTAGCAAGAGGCCACTGCATTTTTGGAGCTATTGGGGCACTAAGCTTTGATTTACATTTTTTCACAGAGCACTGCTGGGACTATCATGCACATCACTTGCACAATCCGGAGTTTGAAACCTTCCCTGATAATCACTTTACTGAACTACAGAGTGTTGCCCCTGTGCACCTGCAGCAACTGCACCGCTACTCGGACATTGACCCCATGCACGCCATAGACCCAGGACTGGGAGGCGCGAACCTGGCAATAACTCCACAGGTGAGTCGGTGCTGAATGTGATAAAAGTAAGTGTTGCCCATAAAATGTTCAAGTCCATTTGTATATATGCACTTGGCATGTGAGTTCAAATCCAAAGGTTTGGCTTCACTGCTTTTAAAAGTAAGCCTGATGAGCAAGGTGAAAGCCTGTTTCATGGCTGTGTTCAGTTATAATACGAATGTGTGTTAATGACAAGGATCACACAGAAGATGGCTATTAGTTTTGTTAGAGATGCCATGGGGGAGAAGGATTTAAGTGTCAGCCAAAACAGAAGGTGATATCCTAGAAAACCAGAGTATACAGGATCAGAAATCTGAGAGCAGCCTGGCTGTCCAGCTTGCTCCTGTAGTAGTGAAATGTGAAGGACACAAAGAAAGAAGTCAATCAGAATGGGCTGATGGATCCAACTACTTAGGAGAATGAGAACCACCACCCTTGCTCTCCCCTCCCTGCCCGGCCCCCATGGGCACTTAGTGTTAAAGCAGCACCACATCCTGTCCAACAGGTTTGAAATTTCACTTCTGAGCCCAGCCTCTGCTCACTTTCCATTTCTACTCTCTAGTTCTGCTTTCAGTGAGGTTTGCAACTTGAATCCTACTCTGACCTTATCTGTATCGGTTATCAGCAGGTCCTGTGGCTCAGCGGCTAAAGAGTGTAAAACCAGACACCTTCCAGCTTAGCAACTTACTACCCAAACACATATAAAGCCTAGTCTTCTCATTTGTGGCCTTCATGCTCCATTGTCCAGGCTGGATCTTGATTTGCTTGTCTATGTGTGTCTCATATAAGCCACCTTGAATACCAATTTACAAGTACTCTAAGGCTAGTGGCCTCCTACATTCCAGCATGCATCACTTATCCAAATTGTTTGACAAATGCAAGCTCAATATCACCTCAGATAATCACTCCCTTTGCAACCTTGGACCAAGCTGCTTCGTCTTGTGCTTTTCAGAAAATGTTGTGGGGTAATATAACTTCCCAGTGTAAATCGCTGGTCAGTGTGATCCTGGGCCAGTTCCTACACTGGTAGCTTCCCAATTCAAATGTCAGCATATATCAGTTAATCAAATCACTACCAAGCGAGCACTTGATAGGAGGCTATGTGTCATGATAAGAGAATTTTAACTCTGTGCTTAGTCTCTCCCTGTCACTGCCAAGTTGATACCAGTTCAGCATCTGACTGTATTCTTGTGTGTGGCCACCTTTAATACTTTTACATGTAAACAGACAATTCCAGCACCAGTAACTTCCCAGTTTAAGAATCAGTGTGTACCACTTTGCCAAGTGATCACAATTGGCCTTGCACTTTATAAGTCACCACTTAACTGAATAAAAAAAGGTTAAAGATAAGTGGCTTCTACCTGAAGTCCCAGTTCACTCACTGACTGACCCATTATTCCATGAGCCACATTCATCTAATTTGTTTATGTACTCGAGAAGACATGACGTACTCCAACAGGTAAGCTTTGAGACCGGTTCAAGTGCATCTCAGACATTCATGGACAAATGTGCTGTAGGAGGCAGTGGAAATGTATAGACAGATTGTTTTGTGTGTTCCTGAGCCTAGTCATCTCTCCCCAATCTGTCCTTCAGAGGAAGTTGTGTCAACCAGTGGCTTCCTGCATCACTTAGTCAACCCTTGTCAACTATGTTATGCACTTTAGTGGAGACTATGTGACCTAGTTCAGTTCCACAGCCCAGCTGGTGGATCAGTGTATTTCTGAGTCAGGTCTCCTCACATCTTTGTGTTTGTCACAGGGGGTGTTGTGAATCAGTGGGAAAACATTCTAATTCATCACTTAACCAAGTTAAATTTTGTGGGTTACATGCTTCAAAGCAGTGCTTGTGATCAGGGAGCTCTAGTCAAAATCGAAGTTTATCTAACAAATGAATGTTGTGTCCTAGAACTAGACTTTATCTATCTCCTTGTGCTTTTTGGAAACTACTACGTGAGCACAGTGAATTCTCCTTTTAGACTGCTCCCTGCTTTTTTAGTCTGTTTTCCAAGCCCAATTTAGCTCTTTGTTTTTAGTCTCTTTAACTAGAAAACTATTCACACTCATTATTTTTTTAAAGAACTTTTCAATAGTGAACACCTTCCAATTATTATTCAGTGTCTTTCATTTTTTATTTTATACTATTGCCACATACACCAAAAAGGAGGTGCACCAAACTCACATTCTTCTGCTAGGGTCACTGACAACACCTAACCTACTCAGCACACTAACTGTTCAGCCCAGAGAGCTGGGCAGTTAAAAGGAAAGAAGAAATGTGATTTGTATTTCTTCTCAGGACAGAAAGGCGCTATACAGCCAGTTCACAGGCAGATAACAGCTGCAGCTTGGAGTCAGACTTTGCACAATGTTCCCATCTGAGTTTGGCTCACCGCACTCAAACTGCTCCCCCGTGGTCGAAATTTCGTAATTTGCTTCAAAAATACTCCCTGCCGAAAAGAGATAGTGGTCACCGCATCTCACTGTTAACCCTGCGTGCACTGGGCAGCAAAGCAATGGTTTTGCAAATCACTTCTTGAAGGTCTTAGAAAGGCCACTATACTAGTGGATGTGATGGGCTTCTGCATATGGTTCTGGAACAATAATCCTCTCCATATGTCATAAGGTCCATGGTGAGATCCCTGGACAGGTAGAACCTTGACCCAAAAGTCTCCATTTCCTTAAAGAAGCAGTGTCTAATTTAGTGTGGGTTGTGTTCTATTGCCATTTTTAGCAGCTGCCCCTGAATTTCATTGCATAAGGCAAATAAGTGGGTTCACAGTAGACGGTTACACAGGTTGCCAACAGCCCTGCAGTGCAGGAACATTTGCATCAAGTCTAAGTGGACAATCACATTTCATCCTGCACAGAAACATTTTTTTGAAATTTGTCACATCTGAATAAAAGTCTGAAAACATCTTGCAGTGGGGAAAAAAATAGCTACTGTAATGCCAAGTCTTTTGAAGGTGCCCATATAACCACTGTGACCCCAATGTTTGCTCAGCCCTTAATAGTTGAATTTTTTAGAAACCCCTTGGCAAAATCCCCCATTGGTATTAAGTCATGCTCCAACGTATGATGAAAGATCAGAAAGACCTTTGGAAATTCTAAATACGAGTAAAGCAGCATGAGGTTAGTGTCTACTTCCAGATAGCCGCCTCACGCAAGCAGAGTTACCCAACTCCCAGCAGGCCTGCAGGCAATTATGCTAACTCATCGTTCGCTGGCTTGTGGATTGTTGACCGTTACTGGGGTCTGATGTACACAAGCAGGGTGTCATTGAAATACAGATGGGAAGTAGAAGAGCTGCTTTGTAAGGCCATCCACAGAACAAGGAAACAAGCAAGACAAGGCTATTCTTTAGTGTCCCACTAATTCAGAAGTGGGATACCACTGCTGAACTTCACCTTCCTGAATAATTGAATGCTAAGGAACCTTTCTCCAACCAAACCAGTGGTTCCAAAGAAACTGTCCACTAAGTCTTTTGGACATAGACTAGCTTTTTAAAGCACAATGTAAATATTCAGGAATTCCCCAACCAACATCAAGGAATTAAGGAAGTTTAAAGTGAAGTTGATCTGTTTGTGTAGTAGAGCAGCATCATGTGTTTAGAAATTCTTCACTGAACTCATATATGCCCACCCACGCTGACGCCCAAGTACAGAGCGGAGGCATTGTTTTATTGTAGCTCCCCCATGTGGTACATTCTGAATAATCAGATGAAAGTGTAATTGAAAGGAAAAGCAACACTAGTATAGTACAGATGCTAAAGCTTTTTGGAAACTTTCTAGAAAGGGGAGACTGAATAGTGTGCCATGAAAAACTGACAGATATCTTGTTTCACGTCAAGGTTTTTGCTTTTCAGTTCCAGGTAGATAGAGATGGTTGCTTCTTTGAGTTTTGAAATTGAGATTAATCTTTACTGTTTGGAATTCAACAGAGATTATATACCTTAATAAAATGATGATGTATATTTTTTTCTGAATTTACAAATAAATATCTGACATAATGATTTTGGAAGAAAAAGTCCATATACTCACACATACTACTTCCCCTGAGGCAGTTATACAGAATACACATAATCTCCTCAGATATGCATGTGTAGTCTATACTGATGTTAATGTCATATCTCATTATACCTAACAGACATGTTTCCTCTGTCAAACCTGTCATATATTTCAGATTTATGTTTCCTGTGATGTGAGTATTCTTTCTCCTAGCATGTGATTGATATGTGTGTTTTGTGTTCTGCTTTGGTCTGAGTGTTGTTTCTCCTCCGGTTATGAGTCTTTTGTCACCTTTGAAGTGAACATTGTATTTTTTAGATGCAAGATATCTATGGTGATATGGATACATGGATAATTTATAGTGTATTGTAAAGAGTGTTCCATTTTTTTCATTCATGTATGTCATGTACTTTCTGCTGTTTGCATGTCTAGTTCTGTAATTACTTAATGGACAAATAGTGCTGGGCTCCATTTATGTTATCCACTTTCAAACTGTTTTGTGCCTTTATGCATTCACTATGTAATTAGTAAAGTTTATATTTGCATATGTATATGTATGTATATTTATATGTACTATATATACTGTATGTATATTTTTGCATTGTAACTGCACACATATCACAGTGCTCTGCACCTGCACTCACTAAACTGAGCTGAGTTGAATTAAATATAGGTATGATGAATTTTCAGATAGTTGTCATGCTTCCCCAATATCCGTGTCATCTCATTTACATGCTTGTCATGTGTTTTCATCTATGTATGTCAAATATCTTCTGATAAGTGTGTAATATCCATGTATGCATGTCTTGTCTCTTCTAATAGCCATATCATGCCTTTTCTGGTATTTGTCTGTGCCTTACATTTTCAGATTGTCTCAGTGTACAGGAACATGTCTCCACTAATATTATTGTAAAGTTTTGATACAAATGTGTTGCCCGTTCTGGCACTTGTCTAATGTCTCCTTCAACATGAGCATTTATTCACCTGAGCTTTCCATGTCCTTTTCTTTCAGAAACATGTGTCATACTTTCTGTTATATGTCTTTATCTTATGTTTTAGATTGTTTCCACTTACAGGCAAGTCACGTCTCTTCTAATACTATTGTCAGGTTTTGATACAAATCTCTTGCCTGTTCTGGCACGTGTAATGTCTTCTTCAACATGAGAATTAATTCACCTGTGCTATCTGTGTCCTTTCCTTTCAGAAGAATATGTGTCATATTTTCTGTTATGTAAGTGTCACGTTCATAAATGTGAGTCTGACTTCTTGACATGAGTGTCATGTATGTTTAGACATGTACTCTGTTTCCCTGACATGCATTTCGTCTCTCATTCACTTTCCTAACATGTCTTTTCAAGCATATGTGTCACATCTCCCCTGCTAAGAATGGGATATTCCTATTACGGATGGTATTTCTCATTTGAAATCCACATCCTCTTGGTATGTGTGCTTTGTCTCTACCCTATACTAGCTGACTGTCTCCACTTACAGTATAAGTGTCTCCTCCGACATGTGTGAAATATAGGTGCATAAATACAGTATATGCTGCATTCACCAGAGATGCTTCTGTCTGATGTAACGTGTTCTATGTCTTATTTGACTTGAATGTTACATGTTCACAGATACAATCAGTTTCATCTGTCTTCTCATAGGTGTGATGTTCTCTGGCTGCTCTGAAACACTTAGCTAAAGTGTTTCAGTGGGGAGACTGCAGAGTTCAACCACAGACATAGTGAAAGGGGAAGTTTAGCTAAATCTGACACGACAGCAAATTTGATGTTCTTTTAGTGTCGGGGGCGTAATCAGTAAGCTGGCCAGACATCTTGCCTTTTAAAGACTTCATGAGAGAAATGCTATTGAGAAATAGGAGAGACAGTTTCCTTGACCAGAGGCTTCTGTGTGACAAGCAGGGTCCTTCTGTCTTCATCATTCAGGGCAGGCTGGTTGAGCTCTGAGGGGCAATGTGATATCCTGCAAATTGGTACACATCAAAAGGAGCTGATAGGTGACCAAGCCACATTCACAAGAAAATGTAGCGAACCACAGTAAAGGTACTTAAGAAGGACAGATTTTAAATGCTTGCCCTCTCCAATTTCACATTCTAATGAAATGTGACATACTGTATATATCACAGGAGACGGAGACAACACAGCGCACATACCAGGGGGTACGTGACATATGTATCAAAACAAATAAAGCACAGGTATAAATAGACATGTGACACAAGTATCACAAGACTTAATATTGACAAGAGATACAAGCCTCATAGCACACACTTCAGATGAGACTGAACACATGCAGTATGTAAGAAGAAGAGGTCAGTGTTCTAGAAGACAAATATATATCTGTAATGAAATGGGAAAAGACATGATACCCATAACTGAGAACACATGGAAAATGTGTGTCAGCAGTGACAGAGCACACACATCCAAGGAGCTTTGACTAAAAAGACCCAACACACATTCCACACAAATCAGAGGTTACATGACACACATACTCTGTTAGAAGAGATTTGTGCAGTCCTGGCCAACTTACTGCTTACATCCTCAACTTAAAATGAAGAGCAGATCTGCTGCCCTGTCAGATTTAGCTAAACTTCCCCTTTCACTGTGTGTCTGTGGTTTAACACTGTAATGTTCCTACTCTTCTGGGCTTCACTGTAAGCTCATTTGATAATTACTTCAAAAATAGGTGATGAAAAACAGACGGACATAGAGAGGAACAGAGAGATTGAGATGGTGTGAAATTGGGTTATGGTACTGGCCCCATGTTTTCATTCCAATTAATTTATAGCCATTCATCCATTTTGTAAACTCACTTGTTCTAATATAGAGTCATCCAAACCTTGCAGCCTTTGACATGAGGCTAAGTAGAATGCAAGTCAATTGCAGGGTATTCTTATGGACATACCCAAAGTCAAGCCAAATAGATTTAAGAGTCTACAAGTAACTTAAACTGAAACATACCAAGACATAAAGCATACCTTGATGTACAGTAAGTGTGAAATTATACATATGTTGTTGAATGCTGGCAGTTACTTTAACCTGTTTATTTTCACAAAATATGTACAGTATGTGATGACCGTTATACACCTCTAATTGCAAAAAGAAACACAAAAAAAAATCCCTAGCAGGCTCAATACAAGACTGATTGTTATGCCTCTGGTGGGTGGCTTTCTATTCACTAAGTTCAGAAAACTATGTTCATACCTGTGCTCTAGTTAAGCTACAGTATTTATTACCGTACTCCTGGATGGAGAGTCTTGACTCCAACTCACTTAGAGCTCCTGTTAGATGTCCTGTCTAACCCACATTTCTTTACAAGTACTTATCCATAGTCCAACTGTTTACTGAAAAAGCAGAAACATGAAATTTTGTGGTTTAGGTTCCATGACCTTAGCCACTGTGCCACACTGCCTGTTCTGCCCTGTAGGTATTGCTTCCTAATAAATGGTTCAAATGTTTTCTAAGTGGATACCTGTCCAATGACAATGATGCGAAATCTGGAAAGTCCAAAAGCAATCAATGTAATACAGAAAGTGTGAGAACATGATGTCAGGAATGAGCAGGGGATAAGAGCCAGAAAGGCAATGAAGGTCATAATACCAAAATATTACATGCAAGGCAGAACTCAAAGTCAAACAAAACTCAGAATCCTAACTCCCTAAACAGTCTTTATTTTTAACTAAAAACACAGAAGATTTTTTCTTCCCAATCCCGAAATGTAGTAGCATTTGTAACGACTAGGTCCCAAGCTCTAAAAGAGTTCCAAAGCACATTGTCAAAAAATGCCCTCTAGAGGGGCCAACCAGCTAGAAAGAAGAGCAAACGCAGAATCCTTATATATAAAAATATTTATTCTTCACAAGAAAAATGCCCTGCAATACTGTAAAGCTGCAAAGAGCACACCAGGCATGCCAATCCAAAAGCAAACAAAGTCCCAATGTAGTATACAAAGAGAGGTAATTCACAAGTTGAAAACACAAGAAAACTCGCTGACTCCCATGCCGGTTCAAAATGAACTGCCAAGAAATGTGGGAGACCCTCTGGGTTTATAGTGCAGAGGGCAGTTCTTAATGGTGATCACCCACAGCACACATAGAATGTCATACAGGCAGCCTACATACTGTACAAAGTCAGAAGTCAAAAAAAAATAAGGCACACAATAAACAAAAGTAACATTAACATAAATAAAGCATCAGGAATGAACAAAATAGACATAACACAAGAATCTGAACCCCAGCTGGGGGGTATCCTATCAGAAATATAACAGCAATGGGGTATTGTCACTACAGTAATAGTAATATGGTTGTGGCAATTCAAAATCATATATGAAATGGTGACACCTATTATAAAAAAAACAAATGCAGAATAGCAGTGGCGTCACCACAGTGACAGTAAAAATTAATGACCTGATGAATGTGACGGTGGCGCAGTGGGTAGCGCTTCTGCCTCACAGTAAGGAGACCTGGGTTTGTTTCCGGGTCCTCCCGGCGTGGAGTTTGCATGTTCTCCCCGTGTCTGCGTGAGTTTCCTCCCACAGTCCAAAGACATGCAGGTTAGGTGGATTGGCAATCGTAAATTGTCCCTAGTGTGTGCTTGGTGTGTGTGTGTGTGTGTGTGTGTGTGTGTGTGTGTGTGTGTGTGTGTGTGTGTGTCCTGCAGTTGGCTGACACCCTACCCGGGATTTGTTCCTCCTTTGTGCCCTGTGTTGGCTGGGATTGACTCTAGCAGACCCCTGTGACCCTGTGTTAGGATATAGTGGGTTGGACAATGACTGACTGACTGAATATAAAAATGCTAAATGCATGCAGAAATAGATCCCACATAATCTGATACTTTCAAATCATAACATTAAGGCCTCTTCCTAAAAGAAGTTGTACAAGTATAATTCCTTCACATTGTACTATTTTATTAGCTTTAGTTTGAATAACATCATTATAGTTATGTGTTTACATCACTCATGACAGAATTTGCAGAATAAAACCTTGTTGGATTTGTGATTATCCTTTGAAAATGGTCCAATACTTAGAAACCTCACCATTTTTAAAATTTTGCTGGGGGTGATAGATATCACATAAGATGAATATTGTTTAGCCGCGGACTGTTTATACAATGTACGGCTTTTTTATTACCACATTGGTTGTATATACAGTATTATTCATTTCTCTTGAGTTTTCTTCACTCTTAACTGTGTTGCAAAAGAAAACCCTTTAACACCAGAGCCTTTGGGATTGCTTTTTGTCATGAATCTGTGTTTGGGTGTCCAGGGATGTTCCATTTTTGGACTATTTACTTTTGTTTTTGCAGTTTTTTTTTTATTATTGTGGTTCAGATGAAGCCCTTTCACATTGTGTGTTTTGGTTGGTGGCTTCAGTTTTGTGATGCTATTCACAAAGTCACAGATAAATCTTTTATAGTAGTAAAAAAGTCATGTGACAAACTGTACCATGGTTTCCAGCCTATGTAAAATGGTTATGTACAGCTTCTGGCATTCAAACTTTCCAGGCCACAATAATAATAAACAACTTTGAGATATGGAGAGTTGCTGTAGCACCAGAATCAGTGGGGGAATGTTTCCATTACAAATGCTTTCTATACTGGTAATAAGACTTATAAAACAGTTTTCATACTTTGTCAAAAATGTGCTATATGACTGTTCATTACAAACCTTGGATGAACATTCACCACAAATGGTCAAGGCACTGGAACCTGATTTTCACATAAATTAAGATAGAAAGTACATAGTGTCATCTTGCCAACACAAAAACATGTACATTATGGAAATTGAAGACTATATCAATCTGATGTCTTTTCTAAGTGGGTTGCCACATACTGAGCATATACAGCACATGATGATCCTAATAAATGCATTTTGCATAATGAATACAGGGTCAAGCACTGCTTCTCCTCTGTTTCAGAGTCCTAAGTTTGAATTTCAGTCTGAGCTCTGTCTGTCGTGAGTTTGCATTTCTGCTTGTGTCTGCACGGGTTTTCCATTAACATCCAAACGTGTCTGTTAGGTTAATTGACAATTCAACATTGCACCAGTGTGAGTGAATTTGCCTTGTGAACTAGTGTTCTGTTCCCTTCTTGCTTCCAATGCTGATAGCTCCTTTCAACACTGAACGGAGAAGTGGGTGATGGATGCATACACTACACATGTACACATTTATACATACACAACATTTAGCTAACTTAGTGAGCGATATATTTTTTATTTTACTTAATATTTTGACTAACAGCCTTTTTCAGCTGAATAAGTCTTTATGCCAATGTAGAAAAAGAGAAAATGTTCACATATAAAGAATTTTTTTCTTGTGCAAACTGATAGTTATGAAATGCAATGATTTCCTAAAGTATAGTTGGCTAAAATAAATATAGAAGGAATTATTGATGTTTAAGGCAAAGTGAAAGTTCAGATTGGCTGTTCCACTGGTGCTTTAGTGAAAGATCAAATAAACTACAGCAGGAGTTCACTACATGTATATACTGTAATTGTGTTCCTTCGTTTTATAAATACAGTACATAACGCAGTAGTAGTTCATAAGCAGACTTGTAAACTACACCAGAAATAGCTTTATCTCAGGATATACAGTTACTGTCACCATTTCAATGGTAAAGAAAAATATTTTTAGAACCTACCTCGTACACTTGCTTGAAAGTTTAAGCATTTGAAACTAGACAAAAGTAAATATAAATTCCTTGCTCAGTGTGTTTTATAAATATGCTTTCAATGTCCTGAACACAAAAAACAGGAATTGGACATTAGAAGCATTCTTTTGTCTTGCTAGAAAGTATTTAACTGGAAAATTTCTAAATGTTTATAAAGGTGGACATGTATATTTTACTGCCAGCTTTAATACAAACGTCAACTCCTAAGCTTTGTTGATGGCACGACTTTGGCCTTGTAGTTGAGATGCCCTTGACTAGACACTGCAGGGCTCCTTTTTGAAGACACAGAATTAAACTGTAAAAAGTGAGCACAGTTGCAAATCTGACACATCCATTGTCACTAGCTGGTACACTCATATTGCCTTTTCAAAAATAATGGCAACTGCCAGAGCTCCTGATGACTTCTCACGAATGCGCAATTTTAACACAACTTGGGAATAAATATAGCTGATGGCTTTAAAAGACATTAAATACAATTTTTCATTAATTTTGCATAATAAAAATAAACTAATTTTGCATGCATGGCTGTTTCCTGCCTTGTTCCCAGTGTAAATTAGATTAAGTGGTGTTGAGGATATTATGTTATGTTATGCATGAGTTTTAAAAATGTGCTTTATTCATAACAAAGGGATTTTTAGATTACTTTAATTCATGTGAGCAGGGCCCAGTAATCTATGTTAGTTTTTTTTCTTAGTTTAAAATTCTTGATAATGTGATCCAGTGCATGAAGTGGAATGAAATTATTGGTGGCACTCTATTTCTGGCAGTACAGTGACATTTGATCAAATAGTTGAGGGTGGACTTTCCCTCTTGAAGATTTCAGAAGTGTCAGTGCACACTGGTATGCTAAGAAAACCAAGCTGGTATGGTGAAACATTAAATAAACATCGTGATACAATGACAATTGATCAAAGTTCAGGGAGTCCCTGTGAAGATTTCTGAAGAGGTGCTGGTAATCACCAATACACTAAGAAGAGATGCCAGTACTCTTATGTCGAAACTGGAAAACGTGCAGGTACTGCGTACCAGGGAGTACCGGCCTGCTTCCAGCATTGATGTGATCTGGAAAGGTGTCCAGTTGACCTTTTTAAGCTATGTTGTCATTCTGCTGCTTGCTTGAATATGGCTTCAGTCTTGAGTGTGTATCTTGTCAGTGATTTAGATATTATGCAGTCATAAAGGTTTAAAGCTAGAGTTCTCATTTAATGTGAAGTAACAAGGCAAGTAATAATGCTACATTTTAAATTAATTCTTGGAAAGCTTATAGTTACTGTACATTACCGTGCACTTAACATACCAACACACTTTAGTTTTTACAGTGCCTTTCTGTGGTACACATTATCCCAAGGCATGTTGCATTTATATAACTATTCCACAACTGTTTGCTTACAGGGTGGTACGGTGGCGCAGTGGGTAGCGCTGCTGCCTCGCAGTTGGGAGACCTGGGGACCTGGGTTCACTTCCCGGGTCCTCCCTGCGTGGAGTTTGCATGTTCTCCCTGTGTCTGCGTGGGTTTTCTCCGGGTGCTCCGGTTTCCTCCCACAGTCCAAAGACATGCAGGTTAGGTGGGTTGGCGATTCTAAATTGGCCTTAGTGTGTGCTTGGTGTGTGGGTGTGTTTGTGTGTGTCCTGCGGTGGGTTGGCACCCTGCCTGGGATTGGTTTGTGCCCTGTGTTGGCTGGGATTGGCTCCTGCAGACCCCCTTGTCCCTGTGTTCGGATTCAGCAGATTGGACAATGGATGGATGGATGTTTGCTTACATTGGAGCATAGGTGAATTAAATGTGTCTAGAATCATTTGGAACCTTCTGATATAAAAGGGCTTAATTGGACTCCAGCCTTAGATTAGATTACAACTTTATTTGTACCTTTCAGGGAAATGTGGCTTTTTACAGAAGCTTATTATTAAATAAATGAATAGATAGATAGATAGACTTACACATACTGTGGTCTGAACACACACCAGAATGATTAAAAAGGAAGAAAAATAAAAAAGAACAACCTCTGACCTGGTTACAGAAGTTACAGGCATTATGCAGATGTGTTGCTATTGGCATAAAGGACACCCAGTTTTTTTATGCACTTCTGCTGAATAATTCACTGGTTGAAAGTACTCAGTGTCAGCATGTCAGAAAGAGGATGTACAGCATTGCTCATAATGGCACTTAGTTTTGTTTTAACTCTGTCCTTTGCAACTACCTCCAGGGTGTCCAGAGTGCATCCTATAGCTAAGTCTGCCCTTTTAATACACTTGTTGATTCTGTGGGAGTCTCTGTGATGTTACCAGCGTAGTCCATCACAGCATAGTAAATCACACTGGTCATCAAGCAGTTATAGAAGATGTGAAGTATGTCACTACCCACATTAAAGCAACACATTATCCTAAGAAAACAGAGCCTGCTCTGCCCTTTGTTGTTTAGTCCCTCTGTGTTTTGAGACCAGTCCGACCTGTCATTGATGTGGACCTCCAAGTACTTGTAGGAGTTTACCACCTCTACATCCCCACATGGAATAGTGACCAGACATAGAAGCTCTTTGGTGCGGTGAAAGTCAATAACCAGTTCCTTGGTTTTCTGATGTTAAATTGCAGACAATTCTCTTTGCACCAAGAAGTAAAGTTCTCCACTTGACTCCTGTACTCTGTCTTATCCCCCATAGTGATACACCCCATAAGTGCAGAATCATCTATGAGAATTCCTGTAAGTGACATGACCTGGTGTTATATTTATAGTCTGAGGTGTACAGAGTGAAGAGAAGGGGAGACTGGCCTGTTCCTTGTGGTGCTCCAGTGTTGCTGACATCCATATCAGAGACGCAGTCCTTGAGTCTCACAGACTGCAGTCTACCTGACAGATAGTCCATTATCCAGAACACCATAGGCTCATCCACCAGCATATCTCTGAGTTTACCCTTTAGGGGGGATGGCATTGCAGGCATGGGGGAAATCAAAAAGCATAATTCGCACAGTGCTGCCAGCTTTGTATAGGTGAGAATAAGCTTTGTGGAGCAGACAGATAATTGCATGCTCTACTCCAGTCTTTATCCAATAGTCAAACTGCACTGGGCCCATGTGATCTACCACAGGAGAACTTATATAGTCCAGGGCCAGCCACTCAAAGGTCTTCACGATGTAAGACATGCCACTGGTCTCTAGGCATTAGGTGAAGAGGCCCCTGCCTTCTTTGGAAGTGGAGCAATGCAAGATGTTTTCCACAGCAGCAGCACTTTCTGGAGCCTTAGGGATAGACTAAGTAGGTGACAGAGGGTAGCACATGACCTTGAGGACTGATTCCTTTTGGTCCCGCGGCTTTTCCCTGTGTATAGCTTTCACAGTTGTCACCTTACTTCGTTTTAACTGATGGACAGCCCATACTGATGGTCACAGGTGGACATGTCGCTGGCCATTCCAATTGACATCATAGGAGTGGTTGATGTAGAAGGGATAGCAAGGGGAAATTAGTCACTGGAAGAAGTTGGCAGTGGGAGGTAAAGTCTGTTAAAAAAACTTCAGCACATTAGCTTTGTTCACATCTCCTTCTAGCACCTGAGTTCTGGATGACTTGAGTTCAGTAATTATGCCATTCATTTTCAGACATCTTTCATGTTTTTCTGAGTCAGTTTGTTTTTTATTTTAGTTTTTTAATGCTCTCCTTCACTCAGCTTTTTCTTTAGCACTTACTGGGTGCCCTTCAGAGCCTTATTGTCACCAGATTTAAATGCTCTTTTTTCTCATTAGGAGACTTTTTAGCTCCTTAGTAATCCAGGGTTTGTTGTTTGGAGAGCAACTCACTGGCTTTGTGTCAGCACAAAAGTCCCTCAATATCATCCCCTCATGACTCGTGCATCATTTCCCAGTTTGTCATTTGAAAGCAGTCATTCCGAGCCATTTCAGCCTCCGGGTTCCACTTCCTCACTGTCCTGGCGGTAACAGGTTGCTGTCTAATAACAGCTTGTAGACAGAAGTAATACAAATCAGGTTGTGATCAAATTTGCCCAAAGGTGCAAGTAGTTTACACTTCAAGGCATTTTTTAACATTTCAAAAGACCAAGTCCAGCTTGTTAATTCCTGAAGTGGAACATGATACACACTGATAGAAGTTTGTTATAGTTCTTTCCAAAGGCACATGGTTGAAGTAACCACATATTATAGCTGCAGGGTCAGAATGATTGTCTACCTTAATTAAACAAGCATTTTTTCCAGTTTTTCTCTATTGGTGTCAATCCAAAAACTACAAACTTGGTTTTCTAAATTTTATTTGAATGTATCAAGGTTTTATGTACTGTATATTACTAGAGGATCTTTTTTTTTCTTGGTTTTAAGATATGCATCATCATCATGACATTCATTTTACTGTTCTGATTATTTAAGCCATTATTTAGTTTAACACTGAAGACTTTCTACATTTGCTATACACTCCACTTCATTGTTATTTGTAACTATTAAGGTAAAATTAAGGTGAAAACTCCACATAACAAACATGAATTAATAGAAAAGTGACAAAAGAGAATTAAGCTATGGTAAAATGTCAAATGTTTCTACATTTCTTATAAATGCAAACCTCACACTTAAGCACTTTTATGAAGTAAGAAAGAAAAAGACAGATAATTACATTTAGAGGTAAAATGACTGGCTGATCATCATGCTGGAGCCTGCAGCCACAGTGAACCTAAGTACTGAACTTAAGGACAATTGCTGTTGACTGCAACCAGAATTTTCATAAAATTGATTCACAGATGATCCTGTAATGCCTGCACAATAAATCAGAACGAATCGATTGAGGACAAGGTGCAGAATTCTACGTAGTGATTTGAACCCAGTTTCTTGGAGTTATGATGCAGCAGCACTAAGCACCACACTGCCCTACAAGAAATGTCCAAAATTATTAAAACCACATTGAATAGACTTACAAAGATTAATAGGAGGCCAAAAGTCAGTGTGTGCTGTAATGAAAAAACAAATGAAGGGTGGATGCAGCAGATAGAACAAACAACGGGGGATAATTTTTTTATAAAGCTTTTTGTCTAAAGTCGAAGGCCATTAGAGAATTCCCTTTAAAAATGTGCCTCAGCATACTGATCCAAAGTCTCCTTTGTTTGAAAAAGTGTGCTGATTTCCCCTTAATTTCCACCTGTGTCCTCAAGTACTGTATGCATTACACTATTTAACTGGAAGAATTCTGCCATAAGTCAAATTTATTTCTGCATTTGAGAGTTTTGAAGACCTAGATTAGGCCCCCATGTTTTCTTCACTGTTAAAGACTGAACAGGTCCGTGCCCCTTAGCCTGTCAGAGTAGGTCAAGCCTTTAAGTCCATTGTTGTCATTGTCCATCTTGATTCTGGAACAGAGACCAGACTTATGCAGGGCTCCAGTCTAATTATTTTACAGAGTTGACAGAGATATATGACCTGCATGCACATTATTTCCTTCTTATAAATACCGTAACCCCGAACAAGGAGTATGACACTCATTCTCAGTTCTTGAATAAGGTGGTGGAGGATTTTGTTGTGTTTTTTTTCCTAACAGCCATGCCACAGATGCCTTCTATCTTGCTTATTCTCACATTTTACCATTGATTTTCAGGTACAGTACATACAGAAGTACTGCCTGGCCTACCCTCCTGTGGTCCAACCCAGCTCAGATGAGGAGGACCTAGAGAGAAGAAGCCCCCCTTTTGAGGTTTCTGATGGAGAGAATGACCTGACAGAACACAATGTGTGCATGAGCAATGCCGAAGCAGGTGAGTGAGTTGGAATAGGCTAGTATTTTATGTCAAGTTGAGCAACAGCCATACAGACATCATCTCTTTTGCCTCCACAGGCAGCAAAAAGAAGATCCGTTTGTACCAGTTCCTGCTGGACTTGCTGCGAAATGGGGACATGAAGGAGAGTATTTGGTGGGTGGACAAAGAGAAAGGAACATTCCAATTCTCATCCAAACACAAGGAGATTCTAGCCCATCGCTGGGGGGTGCAGAAGGGCAACCGCAAGAAAATGACGTACCAGAAAATGGCCAGAGCACTAAGGAACTACGGGAAGACAGGGGAGGTGAAAAAAGTGAAGAAAAAGCTAACATACCAGTTCAGTGGGGAGGTTCTGGGCAAGGCACCCACTGAGCGGAAGATGTACCCACATTGACAGAGTTGACCGTCCCTTTGTAAAGAACAAATGTGTGGACTCTCTGGGTAGCAAAACAAGGACTAAACCATTTATTCTTTTTTTGTTTTAAATTAAAATCAAATATATATTTAATTTTATTCTACTTCCAGTAAGTATCTGATTTCTCCAGAACCTTTTGGTGGTAAGTACAGTAAGCCACTTTCAACTTTTGTGAAACTAGCACTGTGCAGCAAAGCACAGCAGTTTATGGATTACCCTGCAGGACATTTGAATCTATGGTTTGTATCACATGGACCCTCATTTTTCTTGTAACATACCCCGACTATAAAGTTGTGTATCCAAGATTCTAGGACTGTTAAGCTAAATTTGTCAAAATATGTAAGTCACCATGATTGTTGGGTTGGGATTGCTAGCAGAGAATTTTGTCTCTAATCCATGAAGATTGATGGCATATACCTGTCAATAATTTCTCCAGCATGACCATTTAGGCATCGTTCAGATTCTGTTTTCAGGCCCCTGCTTCTTTCTGCAAGTTTGGATAGCAGCCATCTTCACATTTCCTGCAAGACATCTAGACTGCTGGGATATACCCCTCAAGTTTTGTTTTGTCTTACGTGGAATCTCAAGTTATTGTATTTATATGATAAGATGTTTAGAATTTTATGGGATGTTGGACAGTCTAAATTCACTTGTAAGACACAGGACCTTTTCTATATCTTTCGGACTCTGAAGCATTGAGAATATTTAGCTATTTCTGATGGATTCTGATTTGCCTTTTAAGTCTCTACATATAATGAGTATCATCTGACAGACTCTCCTTTCATTCTTGGATATGGTCTTTTTATGGGATGTATTGCCCAGTGTCTGAAGTTTTGTTAAGGACATGTTTAGCTATGCCCTTAAATCTCTCATTACAGGGTGTAGAGAACGTTGCCCTATTCGTGGAGACTTGCGGGTTTTGTCTGTCAGATTTAGAATTCCCTTGTAAGATATTTCAACGGTTCAGCTATTTCTGTCAGATCCTCATTTTTCTTGTAAAATTCGAAAGGGGAAGTTGAACCTTGTTGACCTATTTGCTCAGAACAACAACCAGCCCTAAACCCTTTTTTGCACCTTTTTCTTCGATATTAAACATATGTATTTTTTGTAATTTCATGAGCATAAAAGAAAATGAAAAACATGCATTTTCCCACCAAGATCAAACTTTTCTAAAACACACTAAAAATCTCATTGATTTAGCTCATGCCAAACAACAAAATTATACTTATAAACAGTATAGCTTTAAAATATTAGCTTTTCTGATACTTCTCGCCAGTACATGTATATCACACGTACTTACAGTATATTATTTAGCTATTTTTGTTCATCATTTTCTATTGCTCTTCAAGAGAGAACATATGAAGCGGATGCACATCTGTTGCACAGCTGTTTGTGACTCCCAAAATTTCACCATGTAAGTAAAAGAAAATTTGACTTAATATTAAAGCACTGAGTACTTCATGAGAAGAAATAGAGATTAATATTTTATTTACAAGACTTTTTGGACTTGAGTAGAGGAATAAGTATGTTTATAAGGTACATAAGGGTGTCATGTGGGGTATCAATGGTGAACAAGGGGTAGACTAAGCTTAGTAAAGTATATAATTTTTTAAAGACAACGGAAACAAAAACAGTTTGAGTGTCAGCACAAGGCTGAGTATGTGTTATAATGAGCCCAAATGTCAAAAATGATAAACCTATTGAGCTATGCCTGTGATACCTAGATACCACCTGCAAAATTCAAAATCATTGGACTTTGTCTCACGGAATTTGATTTCACTGGATTGTTGGAGTGTGTCTGTTTGACCCTGATGTTTTCTTCTGATTTATTTTTTTCTTTCAATGACATTCTTGGTGCATTTCACACAGTGTGATTTCTCCTCCAGGATGGTTTGGACTGTAATTGCAAGGTGCTGGCCTCCCCAGCAAGGCAAAGGGATATTTGGACATGTCTGTTGTTCGTGAGAGACCCCAAGACTGCTGAAGTATGTCCTAAAGACTGCAGTTTCTTTGGTAGTACCTCAGTAATGTTACATTAAATTTGGGACAGTTTTGGTATTCTTTCAGTTTTGATGTCTAAAGTTGTGCTGGATTTTCAACTCAGTGGCTGGGATGCAAACTATAACAATCGTATTTAAACAATTGGGCTTTTGTATATATTGTAGCAGTGATGATGTAGAAAACGTGAAAGGGTTGCAGGCTGACATGGAGTAGCTTGCACTCAGCAACAATATTTCCTAATTTATCATTATCGCCTTTTTTTGTAGAGAACAAGCATTAAATACAGCAAAGTGTTTCCTTATGGGTTTGCCTTTGTCTTCTCACTAATAAAAAGATTTGTGTTGTGAAGCGGTTTCTCGATATTTCTTTCAGAAACAGATTTCTGGCACTGTGACTATTACCACAAACACTTACAAAGCACTCACCACCTATATTTAGACCATTAACTATCTAATGAAATGAAATAAATTTGTCAGTTCATTGATTTTACTGTCCAAAACCAGAAAGAAAAAACAACAGACGAATGGGAAGAGACGAGAAGAATAAACAGCGCAGTTTGCTCTGCCCTGCTAGTACAAAAGGAAAAGTATCACTCTGACTTACATAAGAGGTTCTGTCCTTTTGGCCTGAGCCCTGACTAAGTCAAGGACTGGCATTGGTATATTTACCTTATGAATTTTATGTCCTCTTTCTCTTACTTTTAATCAGGAGGCATCAACTGCATTAAAACAGCTTGGTAATGAATGTGCACACGATGAAAGAACTTTTTTTTTCTTCAACTTACCGCACTTCCTCATTGCTATCCTTTTCCCAGGGTAACTTCCCCAAACATTGTTGTCTTCAATGATATTCACTTTCCCTCTCCCTCTTTCTTTGGTTTTGCTTCACGTATTCTCCATCCTTCCTTTATATGTGCCGAGTGTGACCACATGCACTCTTCTTTTCTAGAACACCAGTCAGGGTTGTCAAATTTATCAGGCCACAAAAAGTCCAAGAATAAAAAAAAAAAGTTAAAACCCCCACTCAGCAGAGTTAGTTGAGACCATCTTTACTTTATATTCGCTCTCTTGCCATTCATTCAATTTATTGACATGCAGGAGGGGCTGATTTCCCAGTTGGTGTGGTCCTTATTACCTGGTGTATAATCTTAAACTCTTCGTAATGTGTGGACTTCACGCTAAAGGTTACAAATCCATAATCTCTGTTGACATTACTCCTTCACCTCCATTCATCTTTTTTGAACAAAAGCAATCATGGAGGGAGTGCAAGTCTTATGTTTAGTATATTAGGGGGTATCAACATAGGGAGTTTGGGTGAGTCTCTTTAAAAATAATTGCTCTGAAAAATGTCATATCTAGTGTTAGACATTGTAGGTGAGACTTCAGAATGGTCATAATAATCAGGGTGTGGTCTACTAATGTAGAAATTCCAACCTTCACCCAAATGTTAGCTCTTCATCAACTTGTCTTATGGAGAGCCCTGGAGTCGAGCTTGCTGGGTGATCCATGTGGTTGGTGAAAGGGCGGTATCATTATAGAACAATGCACTACATTTTTTTCTCTTTATTTCTGTCAACCAAATATAGTCCTTATTTAAATACCATGATTATTTAAAATGTGCAAAGTCCCTCCACATTGAAAGCAATGTGGGTCTCTGCCAATGTTAGGCTAATTTAATTTGTATGAAAACACCAGAGGTCGTGCATCATAGAAGGCACAAATTTATGTTTCTTATGTCATTCTTTATTTTGATAAAAAACACAATCTAAAGAAAAATATCTCAAAATAAGAGATTTTTAACGCAAAGGGACTTCAAAAGTAGACCAAATGGGAATGAAAATGTCCGGTCTGGCAACTAGGCCACCAGCCCTTCCTTTCTCAGCGTTCTCCCGACTTTTCTGTCATAGTAACTGCAGTGTGTTTTCCACTATTGCACTTTCTTCCTTGTAGCTTTTCTAGCAACTGTTGATGAAAAATATTTTGTAATAATAATATTAATAATTAAAACTAAGCACTTCTGTGAAGGCCACTCATTACTGCTAAATGTGATCACACTTCCATTGGGAGTTAAGGAAATATAAGAAAATAAGAAATTTAAGATTCAAAGCAGAAGGACACAAGATGGCTGAGCCAAAGGACTGATGCATACATTGTAACAGCAGGAGCATTCTGGTTGGGCGTCTCCCTGAGGTCAGCCGTCATTGCCCACTATCGTTTGAGTAGCTGGTCTAGAAAGATTAATCCTTGAGACTCTTACCATAGCTCCTGTGCTACACAGCGAGGCAGATAATGAGGTAGATATAAAGAGGAACTTCTTTCACGTAAGGGAAGTGCAAAATAAAAATGGTTACACCGAAAGCCACCTATTGTTTTCAGTCCTGCTTTCACATGCTAGGCCCTGCCACCACTCTTCCATTTGAGTCCCCTTTCCAGCAAATCAGTTGAGTAGTATGTGCTGATCTGATGCTCTCAGAGGTTAGACATTTAAAGAAGTCAAAATTTAGATTGCAAACTTTAATGTTAAGTTTACAGTCAGTCCCCAGCATCTTGGTCAGTTTGTTATTTAATTGGAGTCTTGAGTGTGGTACCATTTCATAAGTCAGGTAAATAATTGCAGAGAGGGAAAAAAAGAAGAAGAAATTGCACTTCCTTTCATGTCTTAATTCACCTACACCTTTAATTGCACAAAAAGCGAACACACTTTTGATGCTGAAAATGGAAAAATGCCAACGTACCCCAATTTTTCCAAGAATGACGCGTCTCAGGTAACACAAGCCGAAGGCTTTCATTCTGCACCATGAAGTCCACATAACAAGGAGCCCAACCTCTCTCAAGGAGAGATATAAAAAGGATGAAGGGTGAGCGAGCAGGTAAGAGTGATTCAGGCAAAGTCTGTCACTTGCAAGACAGCAGCCAGCCTGAGGACTTCCCTAATTCAATCTAAGTGCCATTTGCCATTCCATGACACATTACTGAGGAGGAGAACGCTTCAGCACAAAGCATGGACTTTATTTATCCAGGCAAGCATTCCGTCAGTAAGACTATGTAAGAAACAGTGTAGAAATGTCTGGGACTGGAAAGCATTTACAAACGCTTCTGACATCATAACATGGTTCCATTATTATTTTTCTTATTTTCATCCATGTATCTGTCTATTTTCTGCACCACTTTATCCAATACTAGCTGTGTAAGTAAATCGTCAGAAAAAAACAGATAATCGAAAGGAACTACTGTGGGCATCTCTCTCCTAGGAGGTTTTGGCGAGTGTATCTTTCTTCAGAGGTTTAATTTTGCAGACGTTCTTGCCTCCCTTGTGTATTAGTGGCGGGAGGAAGAGTAAAAGGGATACCGTTTTGCCGATGTTAGCGGCTAAATGACTTTGGCTTTCTTCTGAGGTTTCGTTTTGCTGACGTGCTGGCCTCACTTGTGTTATTAGCGGCTAAGCGAGTTTTCTGTTTCCTCGGCGGTGGAGCGCTTACCCCGACTCCACCTCTCACTTCAGGGCCGGACAGACACACACACACTTCCACGCATAGACTTTTATATATAAGATAAGGTTGTCTAAGGGAAGAATGAATCTTTGGGGCACTCCAGGCCAACACAATTAAACGACCACTTAATCCAAAATATGCACATTTGGGATGTGGCAGTTTACCAGAGTACCCAGACAAAACTGGCACGGATGAAGAGACGATTTACAAATTATGTGCAGATATCAATACTATTTCATGAATGACACAAAGACACTGTAGCACTGTAATATACAGCTGACCACTCCACTGTATGGCATTGACCTGATGATATTATTGTTTGACTGCCCACTGCAGGGGTTTTATTGCATTTAAAAGAAAGGCTATAGAATACAAGAATAAACTGAAATCAAACATTTGATGAAAGACATTCCTGACCTCTGGATTTGGCACAACCTGATTAGAGAATATCTTATCATCTTACCCTGCATGGCACATTGTAATACACTATTAGTCAGTTTCTCTTCCTTTCTGTCACTCTCCCTTACATCTCCCGACACTGTGAATCTCTGCCCCAAGCTGGCACCACAATAAGAGAAAACATCTGACAAGCGGTAGCCTCTAAACCCCATCTGGGGTTTACTTGCAGCATAATCCCCTAAAATATCCCATCTGCCAGGTTAAAACAACTCTCTAGGATTCTTTGAAAAAGTTCAGTTCTGTGCCCACTCATAACGTTAAAGGAGCAGGCCTCCACTTCCAAACCTGGTCAATCCAGTTCAAGTGTACACGAGGTCAAGTTGAAGTGTATTATTGAGTAACAGCTGCATATCATGGCAACATCATGCAAAAGGCCGGAACTAAGAAGTTCAAGCACCCAACCATCACAGCACACATTCACACACACGCTCAGACTCCCAAAGGAGCAATTCAGAGACGACTAATCTAACACACGTCCTTAGGATGTGAGAGGGGAACTTGGACTGCCAGGAGACAAGGAGGAAGTGCAAACTCTACAGACGGGAGCCAGAAGAGGATTAAAGGTGACCTAAAACACTTTTCAGTGACTTTCCTCTATACTGAATGGCAGAGCCCTACCTGAACTAAGTAAGCTATCTCTGCTGCCACCTACTGGCTGGAAGAAACAACAACGTCTTCTGCTTGTTCTCATGAACAATTTTCTTCAGTGCTTTTACGGCACCATCTGTAGTTATTAAGGAAGCTTCCATCAGACCAAACGTCTCTTCATCTGCCAGTGTGGAGTTCTCTATCCCAGTCTTGAACCCGCTGGTAAGATGAGGAAAAAAAAAATAACATACAGTTCAGATCATTTTCATTCAAAAACTGTGTTACACTGTGGACAACATCTGTAAAGACTGCACACAAACTGCTACAGGTGAAGTGATTGTAGTTTTGAAGAATTAACAACATTTTAAAAATTGAACATTAACCCTCTTAAATTTTTTAGGTATGTTTGTTAAGTTACAATATTTTTCCTTTGTTCATTTTTTAATCGACCATACAACCTGTGAATAGAAGCTATCCCTGAATTTACTGGTGCGAGATTGCGAGTCCCAGTGGTCCTGTACCTTTAGACAGAAAGGAGGAGCAGAAAAACAGCAGTATGGCTGAGGTCTTGATTAATGTTGCGTGTCTTTCTGTGGCAGAGAAACTTGTATTTGTCCTGGAGAGAAGGCTGTGCTGCTTTCACCACCCTTTGCAATGCTTTACAGTCTTTGACGGAGCAGGTTTTGTACCAGGATAAGATGCAACCTGTGAGGATGGACGCCATGTGCACCTATTGAAGTCTGTGACAACAGATGGAAAAAGATGGGGTTTCTGTGGACCTTTGAAGCTGTAATGGCATTGGAACATCTTCTTGACAAGAGCCAAAATATGTTGCGCCCAGTTCATTGGTAATAGTTATTCCAGAAGATTTAAAGCTGCTCTTTCTTTTAACAGAATTCCCACCAATAAACTTGCAAAGAGCAGGGTGGTCTGCCTTCTGCTATACTCTTAAAAATAATGGTGCCAGGGTGGTTCTTCAGAGCAATGCTGCTGGGGAACCATTTATGGTTCCTGAAAGACCCAACCACTTGAAGTTTCCAGAAAGAGCTTTTACTTATTTTCAATCCATAACAGACTCTAAAAATAATCATGAATAGATGGTAACCGATTTGTGAAATAAGAAAGGTTCTTGATTTCAAAACGACTCCTGCTGCATACAACAACACAGGCTAAGTTCAGTGTCCTGCTAGGTAGCCTTCCATACATTAAATATTTCATCTTTTTTCTACATACATACAGGAAATTTTTCAAAGCACAAAGAACCCTTCCCAGAGTGAAATTGTGCTTTGCCAAGCAATGAAGCACCAAAAAAAAAACCACACAATCCAGTAAAGAATCATACAGTACCTTTAAAGAACCAGTATTTGTAAAAGTGTACCTGAAGTATAAGACCATTTCTTTGGTTTTGCTGACATTAAAGGTGAGGTTGTTGTCCCCAGCAGGTAAACCTTTTCTCTGTAGGCCGTCTCATTTTTGTTAATGATCAGTCTGATAATGGTGGAGCCATCAAATTTAATGATGGATTTGGAGGGGTGTTTGGCTACACCATCAAAGATGAGCAAGGAGTGCAAAAGGAGAGCTCATCACACCACCCTCTGGCCTGTTAAAGGTCAGCATGGAGGATGTGATGTGGCCAGTCTACAAATACTGAGGTTTATTGGTTAAGAGATCCACATTCCAGTTGCAGAGGGTAGCACTAAGTCCGAAACTGGGGAGGCTGGTGGTCAGCTTTGCTTGTACAGCAATCTTAAATGCTGATCTGTATTCTATAAACAGGACTCCATGGTAAGAATTGTTAATTAGCCAAATGTGCCAGGATGGCATGGAGTGCACCAGGTATGACATTCTCTGTGGACCAGTTATGATGATACTCAAACTAGAGATGATAATGACTATCTGGAATTTTCTCTTAATGAGTTCCCAGCACCAGCCTTTCAAAATACTTCACTGTAACGGTGATGTGTGCCACCGACCTGTAGTCACCCAGAAAGACCACTTTTGTTTTCTTAGGCACTGAGATAATTGTCCATTTGAAGCAGGCAGGGGACACAGATTCTCTCAGTGAAATATTAAAGATGTCAATGAAGATGTTTTTGGTATCTATAGATTTTTAAAACAATAATAGATGTCATTTTGCTTGACTTCTCCCTACATTCATAATGTCTAACACAATACAACACCCTAGTACTAAAACACATCCTGAAACTCTGTCCAGACTGGATGCCATATAAATATTAACTTATTTAAAAGTTATCCTTATGTTTTGTACAAAATCAAAGAATGATGACTCGTGTGTTGCTTTAGGCATTTGAATGGCAGGCTGAATATTATTACAATCAAAACAGGCACAAAAAACATTAAATTCATCAGTAAAGAAACTTGCTGTTCAGGTTAGATTAGGTTTTACTTTGTAGTTTGTACGTATTTCCGATCCATGTCAAAGTTTGCATGAATTACAGCTGCTGCATTCCACTACTTTGATTGCTTTTCAGTTTTTTTTTAGGAGGACCAGGCCCCTCATGGACCCCATGATCATCAGAGGTGACTGTGTGCAGAGGGTGCAGACCTATAAATACCTGGGAGTGTAGCTGGATGATAAATTGGACTGGACTGCCAATACTGATGCTCTGTGCAAGAAAGGACAGAGACGACTATATTTCCTTAGAAGGCTGGCGTCCTTCAACATCTGCAATAAGATGCTGCAGATGTTCTATCAGATGGTTGTGGCGAGCACCCTCTTCTATGCGGTGGTGTGCTGGGGAGGCAGCATAAAGAAGAGGGACGCCTCACGCCTGGACAAACTGGTGAGGAAAGCAGGCTCTATTGTAGGCATGGAGCTGGACAGTTTGACATACGTGGAAGAGCGACAGGCGCTGAGCAGTCTGCTGTCAATCATGGAGAATCCACTGCATCCACTAAACAGTATCATCTCCAGACAGAAGAGCAGCTTCAGAGACAGACTGCTGTCAATGTCCTGCTCCAATGACAGAATGAGAAGATCGTTCCTCCCCCACACTATGCGACTGTTCAATTCCACCCAGGGGGTAAACGTTAACATTATACAAAGTTATTGTCTGTTATACCTGCATTGTTATCACTCTTTAATTTAATATTGTTTTTTTATCAATATGCTGCTGCTGGAGTATGTGAATTTACCCTTTGGATTAATAAAGTATCTATCTCTATCTATTTTATTAGCTATGAGTGCATATTTTTAACAAGAGTATTAATTTGTGCATAAAAATGGATTTAATTTAGCTAAGCCACGATGCACTTCTTCAATAGTCTGCAGTGTAAACTCTCTCAGTGTTTGTTATGTGTAGCTTGCTAACTACACTTTGAGACACTGCAGTCATGCAATCTCTGCACTTTGACAAATTCATGCTCACGTCCTCCACACATGACATTACCTCCATAATACAATTAAAGGACAGGATCATGGTTTGCTTTGATGCCTAATGATGTATTTTGTCCTCAGTTGTTTTTCCTGAGCTGGCAAATACATAAATAAATGAGTTTACTTGATAAACTGTAACAAATGGCAATGACAACCAAAACTCCTAATGTATTTAAAGAAGACTGTACTGTATATATAGCCATTTCTTTGAATGTATCAATATTGCCTAACAAACTCACTACCGACGTGTGGATGAATTTTTACTGTACTGTTTTCTCTTAAGTACAAACTGAATACTTTATACTGTTATATATTTTTATATGCCTGTGACAGACATTTTGTGACTGCTAGTGTTTACTCAAAAATGTAAATACAGAAATGCAAGAGGAAATATAAACCTCAGGCCTGCTGGTAGTACTTTATTCTGCCTTTGGCCATCCCAAGGTCAGGATCCTTCAAAGAGTTCACCATACTGGACTGCCACGGGAAGCCAAGACTTACCCAAGTGGATAACCTGCCAGGTCCAGCTGATTGCTGGTTGATGAGCAACATTCCAGAATTTTAGGAGCCCCAGCACACTACTTTGCCCAGGAGCCTATGATGCTGTTAATACAGCCCTGATTGCTCAACAGAAGCAACCCCTCTGCCACAGCTTGAGTGCCAGCCTTATGCTTCACTTCCAGGGCTCACTTTCCCAACTTAATTGCTACTCACCTATAGCACCTTCTCCATCATGATTCTGCCTTCTTCTTCTTCTTCTTCTTCTTCTTCTCATTCCTGTCCCCCTTTTGCCATGCAGGCTCCCTTTATAGCACCGAGCGGGGGCAGATGCTGTCATTACCTGCTCCGAGTGAATGAAGCACTTGACCGACGCGTTCACATTTACACAAGCTCCCCAGTCAACCAGTGAAGAAGAAGAGTGTGCTAAGTGCAATCCGGTAACAAAAGCCTATAAATAAAGCATCAATTTGACTAAACATATGTATAAAACAGAAGAAAATTATCACAGGTGTCATGCTTATTTTTGTATTCACAGACAGCGATTTTGATGTTTAACTCTTTTTTGTGCAGTTTAATGATGTCGGAGCATTTTGCCAAAAGAGAACTCCAGAAGATTACTTGCACATGGAAACATGGATTTATAAGAAGATATCTTTCTACCTTAATCAGGTTATTCACCTTAATCCAGTGTGATATGTGGCCGGCAGTTTATCCCAGCCAATACCCCCACACTGCTATATGGAGTCCTCCCTGCAACATGGAGGGGCCCCGAATTCCCACAGGGCATCATGGACATTGGAGTTTTACTTCACAGCCCTGCTGGATACCGTGGGGGCCCCCAAGGGACACTGCAGGGAGGCACGGGGATTTATATTTTCCATATAGCCCGGAAGTACTACCTCATCACGAGGATGGAAGAAGCGAAGTACTTCCAGGCTGAAGAAAAGGAGTTTTTCATCTGACCTGGAAGTGCTATGAAATCACATGGACTGAGGGACAGAAGGACTTCTGGGTCAGGGACTATAAAAGGATGATGGGAAACCCCAGCAGACTGAGCCGAGTTGGGAGGGAGTGCTGGGAGTGGAGGAATTGTTATGGATTAGTGTGGTCATTATTATTGATTTATTATTGAGTATTGTGGAGGTGGAGGTGCTTGGTGCACAGTATTATTACAATAAATCCATCTTTGGACTTTTACCTGGTGTCTCAACGTGTTGTCTGAGGGTTCCGGGGTTGACAGCGCCCACTATCTGTCACAGTGGCGTAGTCGGCAGGATACTCTGGCTGTCTATTTGGCAGAGGACCTGAAAGAAAATTATTTATGTGGACAGAACCCCAAAAGACAGAGTTGCAACACACAGGACATTATCGCCAGAACCCAATTCACCAAGGCCGTCATGGGAAAGAAGAAAACAAAGCAGAGCAGCAGCACAAGCGGAGGTCCAGTGCTCAGCATTGCCTGCACTCAAGACAAGCCACGGAGCGGCTATCTGTTTCAGGAGAAACTTCCAGATGAAGACGACTACAACAAGGTATGTGCCGGGGAAGTGATTGAGAACCTTTTCAAAATAAAGCATTTTTTCCTGTGCTCATACCTCACAGAAGACCATCTGGAGGTTCTGTGGGAGGCAGTAGAAAATCCCGAAGGCAGTGATGCGCTCTCATTCAAGCTGACAATATAAAAGGACTTCCGCATGTCGTGTGCCAGCAAGGAACACTTGACCAAACCCGAAGGATTTGGGGAAGGAGAAGGTCCGTGTCCTGCTGCTTACTGCTTCACCCAAGAAAAGACAGACTTGGTCTTTCCGAAGGGGAAGGGGGAGGCAAGCGAAGCATCGCTCACCCCACAAAAAGGTAAAAAGGTCCGGGAAATGATTGCTAGTTCTACCGAAAAAATAAAACATGCGGATCACAGTCAGCCAGAGACGGCAACCCGGTCCTCCGAGGAGAACTACAAATCCCAGAAGCCTGTGCGCAACCCAACAGAGCACGTGCCAGAGGCGGGCGTGCTCATTGGCTCCCAGCCGGAAGGTAGCGATAATGAAGGCTCGAGCCTATCTTCGGCTGATTTAAATAATATGGATGTGTGCGAGCTGGAGAAATTAATTCAGCTCGTGCACAGTTTCTTACAAATTGTCACATCAATAAAGAAGATTGTTGAAGAACTGGGAGCAGTGGCCGAAGCGCCTTTTAAAAAGGTAGAGGAGTACCTAAGGCGGTTGGGTCGGGGCCTCCCGTATTGATTGATTCAGCGGTACAGGTAAGGATTACTGGTACCATAAAAGAAACAGGGACACAGAATGAAACAGGCCCGCGATTAATCAATAGCGGGTGCCAGGTAGCTGCAAACCCTACAAGGGAGTTGGGAACGATGACCGAGTGCTTGGTGGAAGGATCGATTGAGACAGAACAGCTAAATAGTGCTGCCTACCGGAGCGATGCGATCTTGAAGACATTGGTCAAATGTAAATCAAAAGGGGTGCAAACAGTAAAGGGTCTCTCTTTGACACATAAAGAGACTCAGACTGTTGACAAGCCCCAGATTAAAAAGGAGACCCCGGAACAAAAACGGGAGTCTCCTGATAAATTAGAACATGGAGCTGTGAGCTCAGGTGTGACGGATGACTCCTCCTTAGCGGAAAAAGGGGCGGAGCAAGAATATCCAAGCTGTTTTCAGTCTCGCAGGTAGAGACAAGTAAGAGGAAAATGGTTGTGTTATGAATGCCACCGACCAGACCACATATGACAGAATTGTCCACAAAGAACTGGGAAAAAAAGGTCTTATGTATATAATGTTCTCCCAGGAGTATTTTCCAGGGCAAAGCCAAGGACCAGCCACAGCCAGAGGCTCCTCCTGGAGGAAGACGACTCTCACGGGACTAGACACTTCACCCCGCTGGGCTTCGCTGAGGGGGAAGAACTGTGATATATGGCCGGCCGCTTATCCTGGCCAATACCCCCACACCGCTAGATGGAGTCCTCCCTGCAACATGGAGGGGCCCCGAATTCCCGCAGGGCATCATGGACATTGGAGTTTTACTTCACAGCCCTGCTGGATACCGTGGGGGCCCCCAGGGGACGCTGCAGGGAGGCACGGGGATTTATATTTTCCATATAGCCCGGAAGTACTACCTCGTCACGAGGACAGAAGAAGCGAAGTACTTCCAGGCTGAAGAAAAGGAGTTTTTCATCTGACCCGAAGTGCTATGAAATCACATGGACTAAGGGACAGAAGGACTTCCGGGTCAAGGACTATAAAAGGAAGATCGGAAACCCCAGCAGACTGAGCCGAGTTGGGAGGGAGTGGAACGGAGCTACTGGGAGTGGAGGAATTGTTATTCATTAGTGTGGTTATTATTGATTTATTATTGAGTATTGTGGAGGTGGAGGTGCTTGGTGCACAGTATTATTACAATACATTCATCTTTGGACTTTTACCTGGTGTCTCAACGTGCTGTCTGAGGGTTCAGGTGTCAACAGCGCCCCCTATCTGTCACACCGGTTATGTCTGTCCATGTAAATGCACTCATTAGTGTTGATTGTTTTGAGTCATCAAAATTGTGTTGTATTTTTCATTGTTCTTATCTATCTTGAAATGTAAAAAGAAATGAGATATGAGCACTCATACATTGACAGGAAAGCAAGTTGGCGCAATGGACTCCTGGAATCCCATCCATGCCAGTATCTGGGTGAAATTTATACATCTTCTCTATGTCTTTGAGGGGATTCCTCTCAGTTTTTTTTTTCTTACTATCCAATAATCAGGTGAATTAGCAACTGTAAATGAGCCCATTGTGTAACTGTGGGTGTCTACATGAGTCTGTGCAGCAATGGACTGCATGGGGCACACACAAGTATGAGGTAATGAGTTTGTGTCCCTTTTACAGGACATTCTCTTTAAAGTGGAGTGGTCCTTGACAATAGTAAATTAGTGGCCTTCTAGACTGCACCTGGGGCCTCATGTATAAACAGTGCGTATGTACAAAAATGTATAAAACCTAAACTTGGCATAAATCCACGCACATTTTCACGCTAGCTAAAACCCTGGCGTACGCAAGTTCTCCGCCCAGTTTTGCAAACTGGCGGCACACAGTGTCAAAGAAGTGCTTTTGTTCAAGTATGGTTTCCCTTTCTTTTTTAGATCCACATCCCTGACGCGGCTTTATCATATACACTGAAATTAACTGCATATTGTTTATTAGTTTAAGGCATCTGATTGTAATTAACCTGTAACAATATAATGGTCCATGGAATAGACAAACTATTCCAAATACTATAGCTGCTTTAGCGTTGTTACTCTCATTGCACCTTCTTCTTACTCTTTCAGCTGTTCCCGTTAGGGGTTGCCACAGTTGATCATCTTTTTCCATATTACTCTCACTGCACCACTCAGAATATTTATCTCACTATATCTGAGTGGGGAATCACAGTTGTACAGCAGCTGATCGGAAAGAGAATTATCAGTATACAGCATCAAGCACACCCTGTCTCAGCCATGCTGCCTATTTAAACTGCTCTCATATGGCAAACTCTTCAGAGCCTTTCCTGTACTGACCGCGCGGTTCAGAAACAGTTTCATCCCAAGAACTATACACGCACTCAATCAGTCCATCAAGTGCTCCTTGTAGAACTGTTTGTACTTATAAGTACAATTACCTCACTGTAAACTTGCGATACAGTTATAATATTGCACAACCTGAGCCACTTTATAAAGCACGTATCATTTTTAAGATGAAATGCAGCAAAATATGTTTATTATATAATACAGATAAAACTTTAATTTCATTTAAATAATCTATACTGTTAATAATTAAACATGTGAGGACACGGTGCTGCAGCGCTAGCAAGGAGTTGGCGCTTCATTCACGGATTGTTCCTGCCTCGCGCTGTATTCTTGCTGGGGCTGGCGCGACACAGGAAGGGTAGATGGATAGAATAATTAAACATGTACTACGAAGATATTTCAATATTCCTTAAAAGTTTTGAAGGATCGGCGTTCTCAGCTTACAGATGGCTTAACATCTATTACAGAGCTGATTGTGTGGCGATTGGGTATTTGGAGAAAGAAAAGTAAGGACAGGAATTGGTTAGTACATTTGAATGAGACAGTACTGCTGCAATAAATTATTTCAGCGAAGGTAGTGCACGGCACAGCAAGCATCTTGTGTGAGGCAGGAACAATCACTGCGCTACCGTGTTCCCATGTTTAATACATGCTTTAAATCCTATCATCATGAAAATGATATCAGGTATACATCTCAGTATTTTAATTATTCAGAGAACTGTAATATCATGAACGTAATGGATTCTGTGTCTTGTCAGAGGAATAGAAAGCCCGTTTAAGAAGCATATAGTGGCTCACACACATAGAGCACATAGAAGAACACATACAAAATAAAGTATTTAACGTGCTACTTTAGTTATGATGGTTTTTGAGAAACTAGTAAATTAAACGATTTTAAGATGAAGTTTACGATGTTCTACTTTAATGACAAAATAAACTAAGCGATTAAAGTGGAAATTTCGAAATTAAAGTTGACATTTCGAGCTTCTTTCCCACTGTGTCCCTATTTTTTTTTTCTCTGTACCCTAATAAGCTTTCATATGACACTCAGACGGTGGGCTACAACTCGCCTTTTCATGGCAACTTTGATATCTGACAACTTCTTTTTTATTTCGGGCACTGTGGGACTTTGTGAACTTGAGCTTTCAAGTTTCTCCGACACTCTACGTCACTCTATCAATTTCCTTTTGTTGTTTATACCACTGTTTATTCGCTGAAGTTCTTCTATTTTCCCCCTTGCTTTTCCCATTGTCTTTTCACAGAATGCTGAGCTTAAGGGCTATTTATATTGATTTGCATTTTCAAAGAGGCATAATTCTGGGAGGAGTTGGGGTGGAACAGCAGGCGCATGCACGTGCGTTATGTTTCATGTAGACCAGGAAGAACGTGGAAGTTGGCAAACGCACAGATTTATGCATCTGGATTTTTTTGTGCGTACACACATTTCCTCTTTTGTCCTTACGCCATGTTTTAGTGTGAATTCTATGCATGGCGTTATGCATGAGGCCCCTGGCCTGCTCAAACATGCACTTCACTGCCAAAGCCTTCCTTTTCACAAAGCACACCACGTTTACATGTGTGTGCACTTGCAGCTGAGGTCTGTGTGTTTGCCTTGGGAAATTACACTCTACCTCTCATGTGTGTTGGGTAGACTGGTGACAAGATTGGTCTCGTATGAGTACCCGTTGGCGTGTGTGAGAGTGTAACTCATGATGGACTGGTTCAGAGTCCTGAGATGGTCTCTCCTTTGTGCCAGATGTTGCCACATTGGGCTTTGAACCCCTGCCACACTGAACTTAATTAAACAGATTAGGCAAAGGATGAATGAAATGTGGCACAGCTTTCACTCTCTAAATGACTCCAATTGTACATTTCATCACTAAAGGGGACTAAAATCAGTTGCTTCTCAGATTGGATACTAGTTGTAGCTGAGAACCAGTGAGTGCAGGCTTCCTGTCCTCCTCATACTTCATTCTTCTCGTCATCTTGGTTTACTGTCCTTCTTGACCTGTGGCTTAAGCTATGATAAGAAGCATAGTGTTTGTGCTCCTTTTTCCTACTGTTTTATTCTGAGTCTCATTTGAGCATCTAGCATTTGTCTCTGCAATGGGTGCTGACAGGTATTTCACACACTGATCTCTGAAGTGTCCTGGATTCCATTCTGAAGGAAGCCTGATTCTTTTCTGTGTGACAGGACATTGCTGCCTTGTATGGTGAAAACATGGAGCTGCCTGCTGGACAAAACATAAGCATGTAATTTGGGCGCTCAGTAGACAAGGCATCTATCAGAGAACTGCAAAAGTGGAGTATTAAATACAAAAGAGAAACCAGTTAAGAACCAACATGTCCACTGCAGAGGAAAGAAACACGGACGCCGGAATTTTTAGCTAGAAAAGAAGCAGTATGAATGTTAGGTGTGTTGTGACAATACAAGACTAATTTGTATTGCATTGCACTCAAGCATTTTAGATGTAAAGATACCAATCAGTGTGACCAATAGCTGCCAGAAGGTCTTCCTTCTGCATCAAACCAACTTTTATGCAAAAAAGAATCAGAGAGCTTGAGGTAAACTGGGCTGCACAATTCATGGAGGTTTGTGTCTGTAAGAAATTTTCATTCAGATTATTTGGATTGGCCAGGATCTGTGACCACAGCCTGGCTCTTTGACTACTTGAAGCGTGACTGTGGGTGACTTATTTGTAACAATTGTTTAATGTGCTTACATTTTTAAAACTTATTTTATTTGAAGAAAATAACATTGCATACAATCAAGTCGAACTTACGCAACAGATGACCTCAGTCAAACTAGAATAAAAGGTGATTTAAATTTTAAATTCACTTTAGGAAAGCAAAGAGGATACTAATTGTCTTGTCTATTCTCATTTCTCTATATTGCTCGCAATTGTCTAGCGCGCTTTGGTGATCTGAAGTCTTTAAGAAAAGTGATCACTCTAATTGATGACTCAGAATGACGGGGTGTACCCCAAAAGGCGACAAAGATCCTCATATTAAATCACATACAGTGGTGCAGCGGTTAGAGACGCAACATTGGCAGCCTCAGAGTACTGGACCCCAGAAACGGCGTCTTCATCTCAGCGCGTTGCACGACTTTATTCTGGTCAGCAATGGGAGTCTAACCTGAGTGGCGCAAATAGTGTTCACGGCCAAAGACGCCTGCATACGTGCAGGACACTCTCTGCGTGATCGGTGTCTAGTCTGTCTTCTCGCTTCTAGACAGTAAAGACTCCGTGTGCTCTGAATTTGTCAGCACCCTGAGGCAACCGAAGAGGAGGCGCAGATCACGGTGATTGTCTCCAAGTGTCTAGAGTGGCCACATCTGGAGGGGCGCGAGTGACCTTAGTCTGCACGGCTCAGCTCTATATTTAGCGGTGTGTCATGCGTTCTGTCATCTATGGGAAGCTGTTGGGTGGAGATTATTGGCCGAGTCCTTTTTTTATTGGAAGCATTACTTCAAACCTCTAGTTAGAACTGAGGTTTGGAGGATCTTTGCTCTTGGAAAAAGGGTCGACATTTCATTGCTGACCTCCTTTTGGAAACACAGGATGCCGGAACCTGCTAAAAAGTCAGGTAGGATACGTGGTTGAGTAATGGAAAAGATGCTTGGCGTAAACACTGAAAATGAAAAGCAAGTACAAATAAGGAAGTGTCTTCAGCTACGAATTATCTTTAGAATACGTTCATTATTGGACTCTTGGCTTTGTGTTTTCATTTTCAGGCACGACAACTGACGCTGCCCCGTTTATCTTATTTTTGGAGGGTTAGGTATCTTCATAAACATCATTCTACTTTATAGATTGCGAAGCATTCGTTCATTGTCACTTTTTTGCTCTATTTTATTTTGTCTTAATCTCTCCTATAACGATAACTATTATACACATCTTTCCAAATGCAGACCTCAAGTGATGATCTAGCACTTAAATAATTTGATACTTATCGTTTCGTTATATTCTCTTCTTTATAAAAGACGGCTCAAGTGAAAATTTATTTTTGTGTGATCATAGTTTTTATAGGAGTGTCGCTTTTTTATTTACTTTGAAAAAGTGAAATCACTCCAGGATTGCTAATTGGTTATTCTTTTTACTGGTGGCCTGAGAATGGCTGAGTGGTTAGCTTCACGTGTCGGCCGTTTGAATCACGTGTTGTCAGCGTAGGTTTTTCCTCAGGTTAAGTTGATTATAAACTCTGAAATGGTCCTGATTCTGAGAGATAACCTGACACTCCATCTAAATTGATTTTGACTTGTGTCCGATTCTCGAAGTATAAGCTGCACCCTCCGCGATCCTTAGCTGGCTTGAATGTGGCAGTAGATTTATTTGGATAGTTGAATTTTATTTTAGAAAGACTCTTAATTAAACAGTAAAAAAAAATCTCCTTCGAAAAAACACCGTTTTCTTATATGCCTGTTAAATGGCTTCTGTTGTATTGAGTCTTCATCAATTGCAGTGTTTAAATCAAAGCAAAAGAACAGCTCAGTCAGTCATTTAACTTTGCCGCTCTCCTTTCTGCATTAATCGTTTAAAATGAAGAGGACTCGACAATTGTTTAAAGAGTCACAGCTTCTCAGCATTCAGCTGATCCTTAGCTTCCATTGCTTCCCTGCTAAGTCTTAATTTTGCTTTCTTCCTTTAACTTACAATATTTTTAGCGGCGTGTCATGCGCACCTCATTTTTAGTGATGGCTGTTGTAATCTGACTTGTTCTATAAAGCGCCTTGTGGTGGTCCATGCTGTGCATCCTTCATTATTAAATCATTTTTTAATTTAAATGTATGTGTTAACTGAATCAAAGCTATGGGCGTCACCTTGAAAGAGATCATAATAAGGAAGGATCTGCACCCCCCACTACCCCTACAACCTCCACTGTCATTAAATACTCGTCGTTCTCTGCAGTAAAGTCCTCGGGTTTATTTTGGAATTTAGGGGACTGATAGGTGGAGGGGTTTCGGCGATGCACGTTTATCCTCCTCGCCTCCTGCAATCTTAACCGCAAAATCTGATTAGTTAATAAAGCACTTACCTCGTTTAGACTTACGTCTGCTCAGAAAACGAGACTCCGGTGTTCAAGTCTGATGCGAGACAAGTGAAGGACCAATCAATAAACAGATTATGCACAATGTCATGGACTCGGTTCCTTAATTGTTTAAAAAATTAATGCAGTAAGTGCCTTAACATCCATCAGTTATCGAGCCCGCTGACTATAACTGACGATCGCGGGGCTGGTGCATATCCTGATAGTGTAGGGAACACTGGACGGGGCGCGATTATACTGCACAGTACACTCCATCATAGGGAACCAGCTAAGCCAACGAGCTACTCTGGGTGGAAAACCTGAGTATCAGATGAAAAAACCCGCACAGAGACGAGATAAAATTTAAAAAAAAGTCAGGTAAGGATTCAGACGCAGTGAACTATGGATAAGCAGCGTATTATGCCCCAGTGTTATACTGAAGTTTCGTTTTTACAGATCAGCAATCTCCTATTTCAGACGATCTATTGATAAAAAGGAATTGCTCTGGGAAAGCTGCTTAGTGCCTCAGGATTCAAATAACTTGGGATGCAAACCGAAGCGCGGACCTCTAGAGACTATCATACTTAGAAAAGTAAAGGCAGGCTGTTAACACGAGAGCCCAGCTGTTCACGATCGCATATTTCAGTCTGTGGCATTTGGACCATTTAAAGAACCGTGTTGTCATCATTAGGACTATGTAATGTCCTGTCTACAATGAACATAGCTCTCGACTGACTGACAGTTCAGAGCGGTCCGAAGACTAACCCACTGAGAGAAAAAGCAAGCAATCTTCTTAAACATCACTCCAGAAAGGAAGGAGACCGCTTATGAGATTCGATTGTAATAAAGCAGCGACATCATTTTAGGGCAGTGGTTAGTAATGCCGTCCAATGGATCCAGGGCCTTGGATTCGCATCCTGCCCCTGGTTGTTGTCCATCTCTGCGTGGACTTTCATTCCACGAGTTTCAAATACGTGGTCCCTGTGTGGCTCAGTGCAGGTGTGGGCCCAGTGATGGACCAGCGTTCTGTCCAGAGGTGTCTCCCGCTATCCACCCGACTTTGACAGAGTGCTTTCCGCGACTATGAATTGAGTGAAACAGGTTTGGGAATGTGTAGCATTTTAGTGAGGAAATGATCGTTTTCATTTAAGTTTATTGTCACGTTGAAGCGGTACAATGGCATTGTTACCTCTACGTATATCACCCAACAGCTGTGACATTTCAGTTCTCTTCAAATAGAAACATAATTATAAGAGTTAATTGATTTAATAAACCTTACGTATACATATGTTTTCATATCACTGTAAAAATGTCTGTATATTTAGCTGTAAAAAAACAGTGAATAGTGAAATTAGATAGATAGATAGATAGATACTTTATTAATCCCAGGGGGAAATTCACATCCAGCAGCCGCATATAGATAAAAAAAACAATATTAAATTAAAGATTGATAAAAAATGCAGGTATAAATGACACTAACTTTGTATAATGTTAACCAAACCCAACCCCAACCGTGGATTAGAAGAGTTGCATAGTGTGGGGGAGGAACGATCTCCTCAGTCTGTCAGTGGAGCAGGACATTGACAGCAGTCTGTCCATGAATCTGCTCCTCTGTCTGGAGATGATACTGTTTAGTGGATGCAGTGGATTCTCCATTATTGACAGGAGCCTGCTCAGCGCCTATCGCTCTGCCATGGATGTCAAACTGTCCAGCTTCGTGCCTACAATAGAGCCTGCCTTCCTCAACAGTTTGTTCAGGCGTGAGGCATCTCTCTTCTTTATGCTGCCTCCCCAGCACACCACAACCCTATGATAGAACATCTGCAGCATCTTATTGCAGATGTTGAAGGATGCAAGCCTTCTAAGGAAGTATAGTCGGTTCTGTCCTTTCTTACACAGAGCATCAGTATTGGCAGTCCAGTCCAATTTATCATCCAGCTGCACTCCCAGGTATTTATAGGTCTGTACCCTCTGCACACAGTCACCTCTGATGATTATGGGTCCATGAGGGGCCTGGGCCTCTTAAAATCCACCACCAGCTCCTTGGTTTTGCTGGTGTTCAGGTGTAGATGGTTTGAGTCGCACCATTTAACAAAGTCCTTGATTAGTTCCCTATACTCCTCCTCCTGCCCACTCCTGATGCAGCCCACAATAGCAGTGTCGTCAGCAAACTTTTGTTGTATTGGAAGTTCGATGTATATAGGCTGAACAGGACCGGAGAAAGTACAGTCCCCTACGGCGCTCCTGTGTTGCTGACCACAATGTCAGACCTGCAGTTCCCGAGATGCACAGACTGAGGTCTGTCTGTAAGATAGTTAACAATCCATGCTACCAGGTATGAATCTACTCCCATCTCTGTCAGCTTATCCTTAAGGAGCAGAGGTTGGATGGTGCTGAAGGCGCTAGAGAAGTCCAGAAACATAATTCTTACAACACCACTGCCTCTGTCCAAGTGGGAGAGGGATCGGTGTAGCATGTAGATGATGGCATCCTTCACTCCCACCTTCTCCTGGTATGGGAACTGCAGAGGGTCGAGGGCGTGATGGACCTGTGGCCTCAGGTGGTGAAGCAGCAGCAGCCGCTCCATGGTTTTCATCACATGCGACGTCAGAGCGACAGGCCGGAAGTCATTCAGCTCACTAGGACGTGATACCTTTGGGACTGGGGTGATGCAAGATGTTTTCCAAAGCCTCGGGACTCTCCCCTGTTCCAGGCTCAGGTTGAAGATGCGCTGTAGAGGACTCCCCAGCTCCAACGCACAGACCTTCAGCAGTCGTGGCGATACTCCATCTGGACCCGTTGCTTTGCTGGCACAAAGTCTCCTCAGCTCTCTGCTCACCTGCGCTGCTGTAATTGTGGGTTGGGGTAAACTCTCTCCTATGCTGGTATCAGCAGAAAGATGGGTGGAGGGTGCAGTACTCCGAGGTGAGAGTGGGTTAGGGTGGTCAAACCTGTTGAAAAAGTTGTTCATCTGGTTTGCTCTCTCCACATCTCTCTCGATGGTGGCATCCCACTTCGAGCTACAGCCAGTGATGATCTTCATCCCATCCCACACTTCCTTCACTGTTATTCTGCAACTTCTGCTCCAGCTTTCTCCTGTACTGCTCCTTCGCCGCCCTGAGCTGGACTCGGAGTTCCTTCTGCAAGCGCTTGAGCTCATGCTGATCACCGCCTTTAAAAGCCCTTTTTTTCTGGTTCAAAAGGCCCTTGATGTCACTTGTAATCCATGGCTTGTTGTTAGCATAGCAGCGTACTGTTCTTACTGGAACTACAGTGTCCATACAGAAGTTGATGTAGTCAGTAGTGCAGTCAACAACCTCCTCAATGTTCTCACTATAAGATCCCAGCAGGATATCCCAGTCCTAATTCCAAAGCAGTCTCTCAGAGCCTGCTCTGCCTCAGGGGACCACTTCCTGAATGAGCGTGTGGTTGTAGGTAGGACCCTCACCCTTGGTTTGTAGTGAGGCTGAAGCAGAACCAGGTTATGATCTGCTTTCCCAAGCGTAAAATACCTTTTCTGAAAAAAAGAAAGTTACCTTATTTTCTATTGAAAATTACCTTTATATCTTAGACAAACATTTCATTATTTTTTACAGGCAAGTTCTGTAAAATTGATATTTTTCTACGTTTAAAATATGTTAGATACCATTTACTGATACATTAAGGTTAACACTGAAAAAATGGCCGTTAATTCTACAGTGGAAAACTGTTAAATAGCGAAGGTAAACAAGTGGAAATGTAAAACAGTAAAGCACTGTTCCGTAACACCAAAGCATTGAAATGAAACGTTAGACAGATATAGTATTTTTTTACATTGTTAACTCGAAAATATATATTGAATTGTAAGCATGGCACCATAAATGAGATAATGCCTTCAGAAAGGAAATCGTATTATACCTTCCATGTTACTGCTCCAAGCTGTTTAAAGAAAAGTTGCTGTTTGTTGATCATGTGTGGTTTAAACTAATGCACTGTCACATAATTACAAATATATATTCTTTACATTTATACTCTCCGAGCCTCCATTGACTTTGCAAAGATCACAGCATCGTCAGCTGTGATCTTCGCGGAGTCAATGGAGGCTCTGATCGGGGCGCTCGAGAGACTGAGCGAGGAGTCTGACTTTTGAGGGCTTACGAGTGTCATGGATAAAAACTAAGATACAGGCCTTCAATGACCTCTTGGGCACAGCCATCAGCAGTGTGTCTGTTTGCAGAGAGAGTATCGACGTTGTCGAGAGGTTTACTTACCTTGGCAGTGACTTTCATGTCTCTAGTGACTCTTCCTATGAAGTCAGTAGACGGATTGGGAGAGCATGGAGGGTCATGAGGTCACTGGAAAGGGGTGTGTGGCGCTCCCCATATCTATGCAAAAGGACAAAGGTCCAAGTCTTTAGAGTCCTGGTGCTTCCTGTCTTGCTATATGGTTGCAAGACATGGACACTATCCAGTGACCTGAGATGAAGACTGGACTCCTTTGGTACTGTGTCTCTCCAGAAACCCTTGAGTACCGTTGGTTTGACTTTGTGTCGAATGAGCGGTTGCTCATGGAGTCCCGAATGAGGCACATTACCTGCATTGTGAGGGAGCGTCAGTTACGGCACTACGGCCATGTGGCGCGTTTCCACGAGGGTGATCCAGCTTGTAAGATCCTGTTGGGGACCCGAGTGGCTGGACCAGGCTAAGGAGTCGCCCATGTAACACCTGGCTGTGGCAGATAGAGGGTCAATTCCGGAGGGTGGGAATGGACTGTGTCTGCCTGGGGGGTTGCCAACTGTGATCCCGAGGTTGTTTCGTCGTGTAGTGGGTGCGGCAACTCACAGTACCAGTGAATGCTCCCCAACTTGACTTGACTTGATTTATACTGCTACCTTACATTAATTTAACTCTAAATGATCATATGCATTTGCTTTACGTATAGCTGTTTCTTCAATATAACTTTAAATGAATGTACACCAGAGGTAAAATACGTTTGTGTGGTTGTCATGTAGAGGATGATGCAATTTTTCAGAACTTCAACATTTTCTATTTTTTTTTCTTGGCACTGATTTCTCAATTTGCATACAGTTATGATATTTTCATAAGGAAACGCCTCTGCTTACCATATTCTTCCTGGTGAACTGAGTACCTTTCCACAGTAGGGAAAATTTTCAACAGAGTTAGCAGACTTATTTTTCCCCACATGCTGATGGTTTTTTGAGGTTATGGAAGCTGATTTATGATGGGTTATCTTCGATAAGCTGGCACATCTGTCGGACACCATACACCACAAAAGCAAATGTGACTTCTCCACCAGACAACGTGCCATGACATCCTTAAACATTACATTTCGTTTAATGTAAAGATTTATGTGTTATAACGTGTTTGCTGTTGGTTGTTGTATACTGGTATTTGATCTTGGTAACGTTTTTAACGGTTTAACGATTGGTGTATTTATTACAGTGCATGGATTTCAGCTTCTGATTAAACATTCACTTCTACTGTAATGTGCTGTAAAGAAAAAAAAATTATTTCTTCTAAAGATATACCGTAAACCTAAAAATAATGTCATCTTCTTTTTTAAGGTAAAATTCTGGCAACCACAGCTGTAACATTTTTTACAGTGAACTGTTAGAGAAGGTACACAGAGCACTTTTTAGTACCACTGAATTCCTGAAATGAAACACCATAAAATGACAAAGTGTTACTGATTGCTCTTCCTTTACTGATACAGCCTGTAAACTCTTCTGTGCATCTGATAGCATTTTTTATGGTTTAATAAACCATTTACAGAATAATCTTAATATCTATTGTAATGTGCTGCAAACAAACAACAGTAATTCACTGTATAGTGTACAGCATCAAAAAGTTCTACTGTAGACCTTAAAAAGTTGTCACTATGTTTTTTACAGTAAAATTCTGGCAACCCCACCTACCTATTTTTTCTAGTAAATTTAATTTTTTTTTTTACAGTGCATTGAAAAAAATTCAATTTTTAACAATGTGATGCCATATTGCCTGGTGGAGGACAAAAGACTGGTTTTTGTGGTTTATGGTAATATACAGGTTTGCCAGTTTATCAAAAACAACTCCTTATAAATCTGCTTCCTTAACCTCTGAAAACCTCCCATATTGGGGAAAAATACATTTGCTAACTCAAAGTATGTTTCCCACAAGGTGTGCGGGTCATCAGGAACAATATGGTAAAACAGGGTGTTTCCTTATACAAATATCATAACTGTATGCAAATTTAGAAATTAGTGTCAAGGCAAAAAAAAACAGAAAATGTTAAGGTTTGTTTTTGGTGCAGTGGTTACCAATTTTCACTGAAAAAAGAATGTATTTTTTATAAGTTAACAATGTAAAATATATATCTATATATCTTATCAGTTATAATGCCTTTCATATATCTATTTATCTAGTACAATGGATTTCTTTTATTGCATGTCCCCAACGTACTAGCAACAGTAAAGTATCTATCTATCTATCTATCTATCTATCTATCTATCTATCTATCTATCTATCTATCTATCTATCTATCTATCTATCTATCTATCTATCTATCTATCTATCTAAGGTTCTGTGAAGAAGTGAGTACTACTGAGTCAAGACAGTTAATGAGCTAGAGCAGCTAGGCCAAAGACATCATACGAGAAGGAGCTTCTTGATTTCATTCAAGTCCCATGCTTGGTGTAGATACAGGTGCTAAATTCAAATGAGTGAGTCTGTGAACAGTTTTGGTGATCTAAACTGCATGTTCTTAAGCTGATGCAAAGCGTATTGAACTTTTTATTTCTGTGTATTTGTAAAGTCCTGTGGTGTGGTGTGCTCTCAAGACAAATTTAACTCCATTGATCCTTTTTTTTAATAAGCAAAGTTGCCAGGCCAGCTCTAAATTCCATTTTAAGACGTGTCACTGCACCAGTTGGTATGCAGGCACATACAGAAACAATTTAGCTACTTGACAAAGCTGCATGTCTTTAGAAAGTGGGCGGATGGCAGATATCTGAGACGGACTCCCATGTATGCAGTGAGAGCACGTTATCACCGTACACATAAAAGGGTCAGGTGACCACTGTTTTAAGTCATTATACATTTTAAAAAATATTCAACATGGCACATTTTGTGATTACGTTTATTAGAATATGCCATCCCAGAAGCATGCTTGCTACTTAGGATGTTCTGTGATTTGGAGGAAAAAGCTAACACCAAATACTGTATAGTTTATGGCAGGCGACAAGCTGCTGAAGTTACCTTAGAGTTTTGCTCTTTTTATTCCCTGGTCAGGGTTATTTACAACATGGTCATGGCCACAGCTCCACCTGCTTCTCAGCTGCCTGCAAATCGTTGTCAGATGTTTACTGCATGTCACTTGTTTGAAGTGGTGGCAGCAGCAAAAGAATCTGTTATTTAATCCAAGGTTTTGCAGTCTAAATCACAGAGCAACCATTGCTTTTTCATTTTAATGTATGTGACCATGAGGCACCAAGTAACTGTTGATCATTTAGACTCCAAGGAATGCATCAAATGTCAGAATACCTGCAGATGTATTTGTATCTTCACCTTTCTTTGTTTGTAATGAACTTTACTTGCTAGTATACAGTGATAATCTGGGTATGAATAAACTCTTGTCATGGATCGGGGTCGGTTCCTTTCTTTCATTATTCTGTAATGGAATAATCAGATTCAGGAAATAAATGAATATTAATGAACCCACACAACCACCTCACCAAAAACAACTGAGTTCTTTTTGACTTCTTTTAGTTTCTGCTTTTGTGAAAAAGCCGAAGACTTTGGAGGTTGCAGTTGGAGAAAAAGCTGTTTTTGAGGCAGAGACAGAGAAAAAGGAGACAAAGGTTAAATGGCAGCGTGATGGAGCTGACATCGCAGCCAGTGACAAGTATGTCATCACAGCAGATGGGAACAAACATTCGCTCACCGTCTGCAATGTCACCAAGGAGGATGATGTGGTTTATTCAGTCATTGCTGGGAGCTCAAAGGTCAAGTTTGAGCTTAAAGTTAAAGAGGAGCAGGGTAAGTAAAAGAGAGGAAGTTACTTTCAAGTATTTTGTCATTTGTCTTTTTCTCAGGGGGACTGAAAAAAGTTCCTAGTTAATATATGTAAAGCTAAGATGTTCATTATTAAGGGACAATGGAGTCTTGTGTTGTAATGGATAAAGCTTGGCCTTCCCTTCAGCGCTGTCCAGTTTTTAGGTGCTGAATGTCCTGATAAATGGTTTGTGCGTGAAGGTACAACGCCATACGCTTGAACATTTAGGCTGAAGTAGACACATGCATGCAGAGGGTCCCAAGATGAGTGATTTGTTTTTGTGGTTTCTCCCTTTTGTGATGCGACACAACCTTGACAGTAGGCACTCAACAGAACAGTCGACATGCTGAACAGTAGGGCCAGGCCTGAGCACACTGGGATCCAAGTTTTAAAAGTTAACAAGGCAAATAAAAAGACCTAAAGCAGTCTTTAATGGTCCAAAATGGGTGGAAAGGGAGTGTAACACTTTACACTAAGCAGGAGTATAGGAACCTAATCAAGGACTTTGTTAAATGGTGCGACTCAAACCACTTACACCTGAACACCAGCAAAACCAAGGAGCTGGTGGTGGATTTTAGGAGGACCAGGCCCCTCACAGACCCCGTCATCATCAGAAGGCTGGCATCCTTCAACATCTGCAATAAGATGCTGCAGATGTTCTACCAGACGGTTGTGGCGAGTGCCCTCTTCTACGCGGTGGTGTGCTGGGGAGGCAGCATAAAGAAGAGGGATGCCTCACGCCTGGACAAACTGTTGAGGAAGGCAGGCTCTATTGTAGGCACGGGGTTAGACAGTTTGACATCTGTGGCAGAGCAACGGGCGCTGAGCAGGCTCCTGTCAATCATGGAGAATCCACTGCATCAACCGAACGGTATCATCTCCAGACAGAGGAGCAGCTTCAGCGACAGACTGCTGTCACTGTCCTGCTCCACTGACAGACTGAGGAGATCGTTCCTCCCCCACACTATGCGACTCTTCAATTCCACCCAGGGGGTGGTAAACGTTAACATTATTCAAAGTTATTGTCTGTTTTTACCTGCATTGTTATCACTCTTTAATTTAATATTTTCTTTATTAATCCCAAGGGGAAATTCACATACTCCAGCAGCAGCATACTGATAAAGTATCTATCTATTTTCTAAAAACATTGGACTGTGAATACAATATAATTAGCAATGGAGTGTCTATTTTGTTCTTAACAAGCAGCACATAATTTAGGTAGAGAGATATTTAGATAGACTGATCAAACTTTATTTGTTCCTAGAGGTGAACTTGGCTTTTTGCGGAAGCTCATTAAATAAATAAATAAATGAATAAATGAAGAGATGGGTAGATTTATCCACATACACTATTGTCTGAACAAACACCAGAATGACTAAAAATGAAGAAAATAAAAAGAAGGAAACTTCTGATTTAGCAGTTGCGGTCACAGTGAGGCATCATTCAGGTGTACTGCTTTTGTTATAAAGGAGCCCCAGTAGTGTTTCTTGACACACGTCTGCTGAATGACTTGTTGGTTGAATGTCCTCAGTGTTAGTGTATCATGGAGAGGATGTGCAGCACTGCTCATAATGGCACTCAGTTTTGTATTCATTCTCTCCTTTGCTCCAGGGGGTCCAGAGTGTTTCCCATAACTGAGCCTGCCTTTTTTATTAATTTTTATTGTAATCATTCCATACAAATAGATCAATTTATAACCAAACAAATTAAAGACAAATCAAACCCCACCCCAGAGAAGGAGAGCTTAGCTAAAGGAGAATTGCTTAGGGCTTTTTAATAAGACAACATTAAGCAAAGGAAAGGGAGAAATAAATATATTTGTAAATAAGAGATGGAGAAGGGAATTAAATGCGGTAATAGTTATTTCTCTTATTCTAAAATAATATTGATCAGATCCTGCCAGGTTTTGAAAAAATTTTGTACAGATCCTCTAACTGAGAATTTTGATTTTTTTCCAATTTCAAATAATATAAAACATCGGTTTCCCACTGACTTATCAGAGGAGAGTTAGGATTCTTCCAATTTAACAGAATAAGTCTGCGTGCCAAAAGTGTAGTGAATGCAATCACCGTTTGCTTGTCCTTCTCCACTTCAAGTCCGTCTGGAAGAACACCGAACACAGCTGTTAATGGGTTAGGGGGGATTGTGACCCCAAGGCTGTGTGAAAGGCACTTAAAAATTTTGGTCCAAAATGATGTTAGTTTGGTGCCGGCCCAGAACATGTGACCCAGTGAGGCAGGAGCTTGGTTGCAGCGTTCGCAGGTTGGATCTTGCCCTGGAAACATTTTGGACAGTTTTAAGCGAGACAGATGAGCTCGATATATAATTTTTAGTTGAATAATTCCATGCTTTGCGCATATAGAACTCGAGTGAATTCTCTTCTTTGCTACCTTCCACTCCTTTTCTGATATATTGATTAAGAGATCTTCTTCTCAATGTCCTCTTGGATCTTTGAAAGGTAGGGACTCTAATAAGATTTTATATAATGCGGAAATGATGTTTAATTCCTCGGCATTGAGCAGTATTTTTTCCAGCATTGTGGAGGGTGTGAGGTGGGGAAAATCGGGCAGTTTCTGTTTAACAAAATTTCTAATTTGAAGATAGTGAAAGAAATGTGTAGCTGGGAGGTTGAATTTTGAATGTAATTGTTCAAAAGATGCAAATATGTTGTCTATATAAAGATCTCTGAGCATTTTAATCCCAAAACTTTTCTAGGTATTAAAAACTGGATATGTTTGCGAGGGTTGAAAGAGGTGGTTTTCTTGCAGAGGTGCCACTGATAAAAGATTTTCCATCTTAAAATGCTTTCTAATTTGGTTCCATATTCTGAGTGAGTAAAGCACAATTGGGTTATTAGTATATTTGCGATAACTTGCATTTATTGGAGAGCAGAGCAGGGAATATAAAGAAGTACTATAGGATTTTACTTCTATTGCGGACCAAGCCTGTGTATGTTCATTTATTTGTGTCCAGGTTTTTATGGCTAGTATGTTTGCTGCCCAGTAATAAAACTGAAAATTAGGTAAAGCCATGCCACCTTCTGCCTGAGGTCTTTGTAGGGTCGCTCTTCGGATACGTGGGTGTTTTGAGTTCCAAATGAATGAGGTTATTGTTGAATCTAATTGCTTAAAAAATGATTTATTGATATATATATTGGAATGTTTTGAAATAAAAAAAGAAGTTTAGGAAGGATATTCTTCTTAACAATGTTAATTCTTCCGGCTAGAGTGAGATGAAGGGTTGACCATCTATCCAGGTCTTGCTTAATTTTTTCCATACAGACGACAAAATTTTGTTGATAAAGAGCTTTATGTTTACTTGTGATATTTACCCCTAGGTATTTAAACTGATCTGCTATGGTAAAAGGTAGGGTGTCCAATCTAATATTATATGCTTGTGAATTCACTGGAAAGAGTATACTTTTATTCAGATTAATTTTAAGACCAGATATCTTTTGAAATTCTGTGAGTGCTGTTAGAACTACAGGGACAGTGTTTTCTGGGTCTGATATATATAAAACCATATCATCTGCATATAGAGAAATTTTCTGTTCCAGTCCTTCTCTGACAATCCCCTTTATCTGATAAGAATTTCGGCAGTGAACCGCCAGTGGTTCAATAGCGATTGCAAACAGCAGTGGTGACAAGGGACGTCCTTGTCTGGTGCCACGTTCTAGTTTAAAGTAGTCTGAACAAATGTTATTAATACAAACTGAAGCTTCTGGATTGGTATACAGTAGTTTGATCCAGTGAGCCTGCCTTTTTAACTTGCTTGTTGATTATGTGGGCCTCCCTTGATGTGATGTTACCAGCACTGCACAAATCAGCACTGAACATCACACTGGCCATCACAGAGTTGTAGAAAATATGAAGGACATCACTTTCCACATGAAAGGCCTGCAGTCTGCTAAGGAAAAAGAGCCTACCCTTGTTATATAGTGCCTCAATTTTATGAGACCAGTCCAACTTGTCATTGATGTGGACCCCAAGCATTTGTAGGAGTCCACCACCTCTACGTCCACACGCTGAATATTTACTGGGCATTGAGGAACTTTGGCATGATGAAAGTCAACAACCAGTTGCTTGGTTTTGCTGATGTTGAGTTGCAGACAATTCTTTCTGCATCAATAAACAAAGTTCTCCATCTAACTCCTATACTCCTGCCCCTTATCAATACATCCCATAAGTGCAGAATCATCCAAGGTGTACAGAGTGAAGAGAAAAGGAGACAGGCCTGTTCCTTGTTGTGCTCCAGTGTTGCTCACATCAATATCAGAGACACAGTCCTCGAGTCACCCAGAGAGTGAAGTCTACCTGACAGATAGTCCATTACCCAGGATACCAAAGGCTCATCCACCCGCGTATCTCTGAGTTTACCCCTTAACAGGAATGACTGGATGGTACTGAACGCGCTGGAGGAATCAAAAAAACACAATTCTCACAGTGCTGCCAGCTTTGTCAAGGTATTTTGTATTTTACTTCATAGTACTTTTTTTATTTTTGTTATTTGTAGTGGCTTTTAAGTACTGGATCTCTTTAACTTGAACCCACTTCACAGGTCCCTTCAGCAGCAGGATCTTTCTTTCATTTTTGTGGAGCTCAATGGAGGGAAATCAGCCGAAATTCTGTAACTTCCTCCATGCATACACAAAGACTCACTTTGTGTGTGGAGAGTTTTTCTGCTTTTATGACTGTACATCACAGTCCTCCAGCACAGGGGGTGGTGATAAGGAAAGATAACTATGTGAAATATATGAAGAATCAGATTTACTGTATACAATACCAAAACACAGAGAAACATATGTCCATTTTCTTAACCAACTTAGTACAGTATGGGATCGTGAAGGGGTGTAGTGTACCCTGGCAGGATTGGATGCAATACAGGAATCAACCCTGGATGGAGTGCCAGTCCATTAAAGAGCACACACTCATACCGGGCAAATTTTAACATCACTAAGCGCTATACAATTCAGATTGTTTTAACGCACAAATTACCTTACTAACTTAATTTTCACCACACACTAAGCTAACATGTATGCTTACTTAAAAATCTGAATCCATTACATGAGGCACTCACTCACTCACTCACTGGGTCAATTTACAACCATTAGTCAACTTCACCTGCACAGCTTTGGGATGATGAAGGAAATCTGATTCTCCCGAGAAACCTCCATGGAAATGAGGAGAATGTGTAAACTCCACACAGACAGTGACGAGGTGAGGGTGTAAGGTGAGGACTTGGGAGCAGGGAGCCTGGAATTGGGGCTGTCTTTAGCGCATCTCTTCATCACTTACTAGTATTTATAAGATTGTCACAAATGCTTTGTGTTATGTCACAATAAGTGACTAATAGATGCACTTAAGGAAGCATTTAAAGCCACACTTTTGAGTGGAAGGTAGCAATGCACAGAATTCACTCGAGCTCCATATGCGCAAAGCATACAATTATTCAACTTAAAATTATATATCAAGGGCATCTCTTTCATTTAAAACTGTCCAAAATGTTTCCTGGGCAAGATCCAACCTGCAAACGCTGCAATGAAGTTCCAGCCTCACTAGGCCACATGTTTTGGGCCTGTACCAAATTAACACCATTCTGGACCAAAATCTTTAAATGGCTTTCAGACAGCCTTGGTGTCACAATCCCTCCTAATCCACTAACAGATGTGTTTGGTGCACTTCCAGATGGGCTTAAAGTGGAGAAGGACAAACAAACTGTAATTGTCTTCACTTCACTATTGGCACATAGACTTATCTTGCTCAACTAGAAGAATCCTAACTCACCTCTTTTAAGTCAGTGGATAACTGATGTTATATATTATCTAAAATTGGAAAAAATCAAATTCTCACTTAGAGGATCTGTGCAAAGCTTTTTTCAGAACCTGGCAGGATCTAATCAATAACATCTTAGAATAAGCATTTAAATTGAGGGAGTGGGTTCTCTCCCCTTTTTTTCTATTCTATCAATTTTTATTCATTTATGTATTTACATATTTTTACTATTATTAAAGTTTCTCTGCTGGCCTAGCTCTCTTTCTCATGGGTGGGGGTCGATTTGTTTCAAACCTGGTTTTGTTAAACTTGACTGGCATGTATCGAATGTTTTTTAATTTTAATAAAATAAAAAATAAAGCCACCTTCTAAAGTGCCATCATAAAGTTAGCTGTACTTGAGGAAGAAATGATGGACATAAATAAAACAATTCCTTTGGTGTGATGTTGATGTGAGTGACAACAAGTAATGAAGGTCAATACTCCAAAAATTAAAAAGCAACACTATTTACTTCTGCAGAGTGCAAATTTCCACAATTACATACTTTCCCATTATATTTCTTAATGTCAAATGTACCTTTCCAAGCATTTGTCCAGTAATTTAGTTACAAATCGGTCACACTGCACTGCCAGCTTCAGAAACTTCAAGTTTACTTTTCTGTCCTGCTCAAAAGTGCCCAGTCTTGTTTGTGTATACCTTGAAGAGGCCATGTGTTTGTCTGAAGCATACTGTGGCCTTAAGCTGATGAGAAAACATCTTGTCCTTAAGCAGCACTCATAAGTGAGGTGTCCAGTTCAGGTCGGGCATTCCCTATTTAAAGCCACTTTTGCATTTTTAGCATAGGTAGAGGGTCATTCCACATTGTAGACCACTGAGAGGAGTACAGCTGCTGTGTTGCCCAAGCCTCTTTTATTAAGTGCAATTTGACCGTGCTGCATTTGATCCTTATCTACAGTATGACTGCTCCCTTTCCTGTGTGGCATATGTCTAGGCCTGTGCTGAAGACATCTTGGATGTGTTCTACAGTGAAGAATTTCCTCAGATACTGTGGACAATTGGGACACTTTGCGAGTGTGTTAATTTTTGTGCTTATTTGGAAATTAATCAACTGTTATGCAAGGTGTAAGATGTATACCGATCAATCAGAACATTAAAATCACTGACAGGAGAAATGAATAACATTAATCATCTCATTATAATGGCACCTGTCAAGGGGTGAGGTATTTTAGAGAGCAATCAGTTCTTGAAGGTGATGTTTTGGAAACAGGAAAAATGGACACGCATAAGGATCTGAGTGACTTTGACAAGGGACAAACTGATGGGCAACAAACTCATGGTTGCCCAATTCTTATTGAGGTGCATGGGGAGTGAAAGCTAGTTCATCCAGTCCAGTCCCACAGAAGAACTACTGCAGTACAAATTGCTGAAAAACTTAATGCTGAAAAGAGTTGGAACACACAGTGCATCACAGATTTCTGCTTATGGGTCTGCGTAGCTGTAGATCGCTCAGAGTGCCCATGCTGACCCCTGTTCACCACCAAAAGTGACTACAATGGAGCTTGTGAGTATCAGAACTGGACTGGAAGGTGGGCTGGTCTGATGAGTCGTGTTTTCTTTTAAGATCATGTAGATGGTCAGGTGTGTTTACATTTCTTAGTTGGTGAAGAGATGGCAGCAGGATGCACAAGGGGAAGAAGTGGAGGCAGTTTGATGCTCTGGACAATATTCTGCTTGGAAACCTTGGGCCCTGGCATTCATGTACATGTTACTTTGATACACACCACCTACCTAAAGATTTTTGTAGATCACGTACACCCTTTCATGGCAACAGTATTCTCTTATAGAAGTGGCCTCTTTCCATAGGATAATGCGCCCTGCCACACTGTAAAAATTGTTCACGAATGGTTTGAGGAACATGACAAAGAGTTCAAGGTGTTGACTTGGCCTCCAAATTCTCCCGATCTCAATCCTATCGAGTATCTGTGGGTTGTGCTGGATAAACACGTCTGATCCGTGAAGGCCCCACTTCACAACTTACAGGACTTACAGGATCTGCTGCTAATGTCTTGGTGCCAGATACCACAGGACACCATCAGAGGTCTTGTTGAGTCCATGTTTTGATGGGTCAGAGCTATTTTGGCGGCACAAGGGTGACCTACACAATATTAGGCAGGTGGTTGAAAATGTGCATTTTAAAACTTTATATACTTTAAGAGTGCTGTACTCGTATTTTGAGAAAAAAAATAGTTGTGTGATCATGTTAAGGATCATGTTGGGCATTTATATTACTTATGGGTGGCAGGGTGGCACAATAGTTAGTTTTACTGCTTCAGAGTTTTGAACGTAGGTTAATTTTCTGACTGTATGACTTTTATGTCCATTTGGCATGTTCTTCCTGTGCTCATGAGAAATTCGACGCACAGTCCAAAAAATACAACCAGATGAACTGAAAATGATGAACTTAAACACTGTAGGTGTTAATGTGTGTGCCCTGAAGTAGACTACTATCTTGTCCTGAAATGGCTTTTGCTTCATATCTGGTATTGCAGGTAAAAGTCCAGTTGCCTACTAACACATACTGGAGAAAACTGCTATGCAAGATGGATGGATGGACAGATTGGTTTTCCTTTATTTTGACAAATAAAACAAATGTTTAAATTTACCAAGTTGATTGAATAATGTTGAGATAGAAAATTACAAACAATTTTAGGAAGCTGCTTCCCATGGACTATTTATAAGGTCTTCAGTGGCATTTTCTATACCTGGAAAGGTCCTTCTGGTGAATGGTAGCAAGAGAATGAGAGTGTGCCCTTCACTAGCATCTTGTGCATTGGGATTGCCCTGCTGAAAACAACTGTCCAATATTCAAGTTTCACTAGCATGTTTGGCATCAAACTGAACAATAATGATGCTGATGAAAGGAAAGTGTTTCTCAGGATGAGGTTTAGCTCTCGTCACCTTCTAATATTTTTATTTTATTAATTTTCATTGTAATCATTCCATACAAACAGATCAATTTATAACCCAACAAATTTGAAAACAAATCAAACCCCACCCCTGAGAAGGAGAGCTTAGCTAAAGGAAAATTTCTTTAAGCTTTTTAATAAGGCAACATTAAACAAAAGAAGGGGAGAAGTAAATATCTATATAAATAAGAGATGGAGAAGGGAGTTAAATGCAATAATAGTTAATTCTCTTATTCTAAAATAATATTGATTAAATCCTGCCAAGTTTTGAAAAAATTTTGTACAGATCCTCTAACTGAAAATTAGATTTTTTCCAATTTCAAATAATATAAAACATCGGTTTCCCACTGACTTATAAGAGGAGAATTAGGATTCTTCCAATTTAACAAAATAAGTCTGCGTGCCAAAAGTGTAGTGAATGCAATCACTGTTTGCTTGTCCTTCTCCACTTCAAGTCCATCTGGAAGGACACCAAACACAGCTGTTAATGGGTTAGGAGGGATTGTGATACTAAGGCTGTCTGAGAGGCACTTAAAAATTTTTGTCCAAAATGATGTTAGTTTGGTGCAGGCCCAGAACATGTGACCCAGTGAGGCAGGAGCTTAGTTGCAGCGCTCGCAGGTCGGATCCTGGCCTGGAAACATTTTGGACAGTTTTAAGCGAGACAGATGAGCTCGATATATAATTTTTAGTTGAATAATTCTATGCTTTGCGCATATAGAACTCGAGTGAATTCTCTGCTTTGCTACCTTCCACTCCTTTTCTGATATATTGATTAAGAGATCTTCTTCCCAATGTCCTCTTGGATCTTTGAAAGGTAGGGACTCTAATAAGATTTTATATATTGCGGAAATAGTGTTTGTTTCCTCGGAATTGAGCAGTATTTTTTCCAGCATTGTGGAGGGTGCAAGGTGGGGGAAATCGGGCAATTTCTGTTTAACAAAATTTCTAATTTGAAGATAGTAAAAGAAATGTGTAGCTGGGAGGTTGAATTTTGAACGTAATTGTTCAAAAGATGTAAATATGTTGTCTATATAAAGATCTCTGAGCATTTTAATCCCAAAACTTTTCCAGGTATTAAAAACTGGATATACTTGCGAAGGTTGAAAGAGGTGATTCTCTTGCAGAGGTGCCACTGATAAAAGATTTTCCATCTTAAAATGCTTCCTAATTTGGTTCCATATTCTGAGTGAGTAAAGCACAATTGGGTTATTAGTATATTTGCGATAACTTTCATTTATTGGAGAGCAGAGCAGGGAATATAAAGAAGTACTACAGGATTTTACTTCTATTGCAGACCAAGCCTGTGTATGTGCATTTATTTGTGTCCAGGTTTTTATGGCTTGTATGTTTGCTGCCCAGTAATAAAACTGAAAATTAGGTAAAGCCATGCCACCTTCTGCCTGAGGTCTCTGTAGGGTCGCTCTTCGGATACGTGGGTGTTTTGAGTTTCAAATGAATGAGGTTATTATTGAATCTAACTGTTTAAAAAACGATTTATTGATATATATTGAAATGTTTTGAAATAAAAAGAGAAGTTTAGGAAGGATATTCATCTTAACAATGTTAATTCTTCCGGCTAGAGTGAGATGAAGGGTTGACCATCTATGCAAGTCTTGCTTAATTTTTTCCATACAGACGCCAAAATTTTGTTGATAAAGAGCTTTATGTTTACTTGTGATATTTACCCCTAGGTATTTAAACTGATCTGCTATGGTAAAAGGTAGGGTTCTAATTTAATATTATATGCTTGTGAGTTCACTGGAAAGAGTATACTTTTATTCAGATTAATTCTAAGACCAGATATCTTTTGAAATTCTGTTAGTGCTGTTAAAACAGCAGGGACAGTGTTTTCTGGGTCCGATATATATAAAACCATATCATCTGCATGCTCTCGTCACCTTCTGTCTGTTAGTGAGATCTTTTAATGTGCACCCGCTGTTTCATTCACACATTAATTTCTGCTTTGTTCATTCCAAGTTCAATTCCACTTTGAGTTTTGGGTTCTTTTGATACGGTCTACAATTGGAATAAACAGGTTTAGAAAACAAATAGAGTCATGTTTTTGAGATCTGCACATTTTGTTTTCTCATCTTGGAGTTGGTGATTTAACACCATGAAGCAGATAATCCACACTTCAATGTGTGCTCCAGTGCTGGCTCTCTGCTTTGCACAGCTTCATTTGAGATCCTAAACAGTTCTGTCTGGCATTTAGTTTTCATGCCAGTGCTTACCCTGAATTTATAAGGCTGCCTTGGTGTATGTAGGGTGTCTGAGTGGCGCTTAGTGTAAAGAACAACCTTCAGAAGGGCAAACAAATAATCAGTTCAAGGTTTGCCTCTACTTCTGGTGCTTGCGAAAATCATCTCGGCATTGTTGGATTGTCTGGAAAATTCATCCTTAAACCCTTGACTGTTCAACATCTTATCTCAGCCAATTTGAGTCCACCTCCAGGCGCATCTTGTTTTTTCCACTGCCTTTTAGATAAGACAGACAAAGGGTTCTTCATAGTTAAGATGCAAATGATTGATAAAGAAGGACAATAGTTGACTCAAATTGCAGGATTCTTTCAGCAAGAGGCAAAATCCAATAAGAAAGCCCATAGGCCAGGCAAGCAATAAAAAGGTCAGCAGTTCTACTTACAGGAGACACCAAAAATGTTAAACACTGGCTGGAAGTCAGGTTTAAGAAGGTAGACAAACAGAAACCAAAATCATGACATAAAGCTAGGGTCGGGGATGCGAGCAAAAGGTCAAAATTCACAAACACAGAGTCATGAAAACAACCATCCTTTTTTCTGAACTCTCATATTTCATTACAGTCATGGATAATGAGACAAGGCAGAAGGCAGCCCTCATCTGAACATTGTACATCATGAGCCCTTGCTCATGCAAGGCTAATTGTGAGTCATTATTTGATGGAAGATATGTGGGAGGAAGCTGGACAACCTGAAAAAAGGTCACAGAAATACTAGAAATACAGAGAATGTGTAAATGCTATACCAGCAATGCCTGGGCTAGAAACTCAACAGAGGAGCTGCTAATCACTGTGCTACAAAACTACACACACACACAAAAACCAGGAAACCAGAACTGAAAAAATGAATGGACTTAAATTCTTGACAAAATGCACTAAGGCAGAATTTGCTTTAATAGGCCAATAAGTAATATAAACAGACACGTAGGCCAAGTTGGCAAAAGAGGTTAAAGGAGTACCAGGTATGATGAAAGTTGGGTAAATAGCAACATTTTGTTAAAAAAAAATATCCCTGTAGAATTAAATGTAAATGAAAATGTCATTTAAAGTATAAATCATGAAAAACAGTTGAATTAAATTCATTCCTCCACGGCTCATCTATGTCCTTACCAAGGCAACATTTACCACCAACTAGCGTGAACATACAACTGCCATTTTTTAAAGGGAAATCGAAGAGAAGAAAGAATAGCATCCCCTTTCTGCCTTTGCCTCTTTTTATGATAATCATTAATTGTTAATTGGCCCCTTGTGAGGGTCCGCGAGGGTGTGTAAGAAGTGGGTCTTGCGATAGCGTGATGCTCTGAAGGTTCCTGCCTTGTACCAGATGCCGTTGAGATATGGTCTCCTGCCACCCTGAATTGGATTAGCAGGTATTTTTAACATTTTGCAAGGATGACCCATTCCTCAGCTGATGTTCTTGATGCTGTCTCAGTCATTAGTTGTCTGTACTTGCTGACCACTGCCTATTGATTTTTTTTATCACTATGTACTTTAATAGTCTCCATGGGGCTGATAATAAGAACAACTGACCTTTCATGATTTTCCACTGATGCTCATCAAACACATTTTCTTTATAGATCTGCCACTTGGCAGCAGATGACAGACCAAGAGATCACACACCTTGGCCACATGAGAAATAGTCTGGCGTGTCATTTAATAATACCACAGTCTTCAGTCATGGAGGGTTAGGAAATGTAATTAAGCTAAGGAGGTGTCTTAGTTTCTCATACATGCTCCTGTCTGTGGATTCTGTACTGAAAACTTTCAAAGTTAACAATTCTGACTTTACCTTATGTGCACCTAAACACTTGAAAGCCTTGCAGGTTTGAAAGAGCTCTTCTTTTATTTTTAAGCCCCTTTATTGATACAAGCTCTCCATCCCAGTCTTCTTACACAGCACTGTCCAATGAGGTCCAGCGTCAATGCTGAGAGTATTCTGAACTGAGATGACGCGTCATACATGCCAAGAGCCAGGAGAGGGTGCCATTTACTTAAAACTACGTCCTCCAAGATTTACATTTTGAGAAGTAAGGCCAAAGATATTAAACCATTGTGCTTAGGATGTGGCATAAGCTTGAGGCTGAGGACCGAGCTGGAGGCTCATATCCTCAGCCAGGTCTTATCAAATGTTAGTCCTCAAGGTTCAATGTAAACAGACTGTCCATAAGTGACTGGTACTGAACTTCTGTCAGATGTGTTAGTGAATCACAGCTGGGTCACAGCAGAAAGTGCTGGGTGTAATGAGAACAAGTATATCTCGAACACTGCAACTCTGACTGGGTGCAATAGAAGGAGTCCACGGTTGGTGCCTGTCTTGCACCCAATGCACCTGGAACAGATTAACGGATCCTCATGGCTCTCTGTGAACTGACTGGGTTTGGATCATGTATGCTATGGATGGATACTCCCCTTTGGTTATGATTGTGCATACTGCTCAGCTTCAATTTATTGGGGGGGGGGGGGGGGTGTATTAAGTGGCCTTTTAGTATTTGTTGCACATTCCACTATCCGTTTTGCGCTTCACAGTCTGAAAACAATAAAATTAGCATTGGGCTGCAGCAGCAAATGAAGAGTAGCCAAAATATGGACCCACAGGAGACAGTCTGAGTATGGTGCCCTCCAAAAGAGACATAACATTCTCAGACCTATCTAATCCATTTCAGGGTTATGCAGTGGTTAGCACTGTTGCCTCATGGATCCAGTGCCCTGAGCTCATCTCCCATTCATTTTCCTATCCCTCTTACCCAGGGCAGGGTCACAGGGCACCTGAAGCCTCTGTGTGGAAATTGCCCATCCAGGATTTGACATGGTTGGCAAAAGAACAGCTGACAGAGATGACAGTTACTGGCCAGTCTGAGAGGATTCTCCTCTCACATCCCCAAAGACATGCACGTTAGATGATCTCGTGGAGGTCCACTGCATGTATGTGAGTGGAATCAGAGATGACTCAGTGCTGCCCACCTTATAACTCTGAATATGCAAATCTTTTCCAGGAAAAATGTCTTACAGTAAATACTGATGACTCACAGTGATAGAGATCTTGTAGTTGATGACAATCTTCTGTTCTTATTCTGCAGAATCTTTTTTTGGCTTTTTATAAGGCCGTACTGTGGTCATCCGATGCCTTGAGTCTTAAGATAGGCTTTAGAGATGTCTGCTAGACACGGTTTTAGTCCTAACTGTCTAGCAGACAGCAATCTTTGTCTATGTCCAGCCAAAAATCCTCATTTTTTACAGTTACATAAGGTGTTTCACAGGACCCAGTACATGGCCCACCATTGTGTCGTATTTAGCTTGTCTCTTGGGATGAGATTATTAGACAGCACAGATTGAGGTTACCTCTTTATGATGATGACACACAGCTTTATGCTCACAATAAGCCAACCTCGGCCTTTTCACTGGGCTCACTAATTGATCATAACAGTCACATTACTTCTTGGTTGTGTCACAGCTAACTTAATGGAGATAAGACCATGGTTCTAGGACTCCTACATTTTTAAATCTCTTGGTGACTTTAGTATTGATGTCAATGGGTGGATCATCTTTAATTCTTCAGAGGTTAGGAAGCTGGGTGTCTTTCGCAGGTCATGGTAAGAATGTTACTGAATTTGCTTTCTTTCTGCTGCAGAACATTTCCTGCTCAGACTTTCTCTCACTGACGGTGCTACTGAAACACTGATTAAGGCTTTTGTCACCTTTTGGCTTGATTATTATAATCTTCTACCTTTGGGGGTTTGAAACAAATGGATAAACAACATGTTTAAAACTGCACCCTGAAATGTAATTCACACAAAATCTTAGAAACATGTAACTGTGTAACTCATGTCCTAGCACTGGCTGCTAAATATCCATTTTCTCATAAGGTTATTTGTTTACATGTACGTTCTCTAGACATTGGCCCCATTTACTGTGTTGTTCTAACATAGTACAGAATTTTCTTCAAAATTTAATCAAATTAAGCATTGACTGCTTTCCGGGACTACTGTAGAATGTAGAGCTCATTATTAACGTGTGTTTGACAGTCTTCGATTTCGGAAATTCTATTTTTGTAATTTTAAACTGTCAAGCAAGCACAATATTATGCACTACGGTACACTTGACAGTTTATTGATTTAAAATTTTAAACATTATGTTTCATCAAATGAATAAAACATGTAGTGGTAGGACTCTATATACTGTACCTTCACAGTACCACAAACTTGATCCAAACGCAATGTATGCGTACTGCCATCTGTTTGTTTACAAAAAAGCACTGCCATAGAGATGTATCTCAGTTAGCTCTGCACTTTATTACACTGTGGGCCAGGCCAGCTGTTCTCACTAAAGACAGAAAGATGTGTGTTAGTTCATTGTGTTCTGGTCAGTAAATAATGCACTAGGCTCTTAATGGGCACCACCGCTATGAGCCCTCACGCAATGAACCCTCTGCATCTCAACTATTTGTACTGCTGCTTTTAAGTGGATTATTTTATCTTAAAGGATCAATTTTTATTCTTATCCATATTACTAAACGAGAATGGTAAACCGGATATGGACACAGGGACCTGCCCGTGGACGCAGGCGCCACACAAAGCCCCCCACCACCCCGCACCAGAGCAAAACGGGAAAGACTACGAACCGTCAGAGTAGGAAACAAAGTAAAACATCATAAAGAGGTTAAAGAACAGGAACAAACACATAGAGAGCAGGTTACAGAACAAAGCCCCCCTCTCCAGAGTAAAACGAGAGAGACTACGAACCGTCTGACATGCCGCAAGCAGGATAAAGCGAGGTCAGAAATAAAACACAGAGTAGGAAACAAAATAAAACTTTATAAAGGGATTAAAGAACGGGGACGAACACATGCAGAGCGGGTTACAGATGATGAAAACTGGAATACAACAGCTTCAAAAAAACCTAGGCACGAAACACATGCACACCGAGATACAGAATATAAACGCAGAAACAACGACAGTTAAACATCCACACCACACAGCGGAGGCGGACCCGGAAGGTGCAGGCGCCTACATCGTGCGTCGGAAGGCGCGGTAAAGTACAAAAGGCAAAGGCGCCTACACAACATGGTAAAAACCGACATAATACGGAAGGTACAGGCGTCGCCGCCATATTGTGAGTGGCACTAATGCGTGGTGAAGGCGCAGGAGGTGACCTAGTAAAACAAGAGGAGTCAACGCCCCGCCCCAGAGTGAAACGGGACACACTACGGAGTCCACAAAGGTTCATACATCAAACCCGAGATGGTACGGACACGCGTCTGAAACCGCGTCTCAAACTGCGTAGGCAAAGCAGGCACGGATTCAACACGACACAGCTCGAGTGACCGAGATACAAACACGCGCCTGCCTGGATATAATTAATGAATGCAGGCGCCTACAACGTGCGTCTGAAATGCCGCAGACCAGGCAGGCACTGCTCCAAAAAGAAAGAGCTCGACTAAACGAGATACTAAGTGAAACGGGAAACACTACAAAGTCCGCAGTGCTCCACAATGCACCGCATAATAGTTTGGAAAGAGCTTCGTAGTAACAGTGGGGAGACCCAGAGTGACACGGGCGAACGCTCCGTATTAAACATATGTCATCCTCACACGTCCAAACTATACGGCATAGGTGAATCACATTACAGTCATGCATTATTAACAGTACGATAAACATCACAGTATCGCAAACAAATGAAAATTATTACTCGAAAAAGGGAAAATGTATTCACCACGGACCAGGTGTCATTGAAACAAAAGCAGAATAAAGCAAGATCAGAAATGAAAGACAGAGTAGAAAGCAAAGTAAAACGTCATAAACAGGTTGAACGAGGGGGCCACACACATGGACAGCAGGTTACAGATAATGAAGACCGGAATTCAAAAGATTCAAAAACAGAAGCTTGACTAACCGAGATACAAACTAAAACGGGAAACACTACGTAGTCCACAATGCACCGCATAATAGTACAGACGGAGCTCCGTATTAACAGTGGGGGGCCCCAGAGTGACACGGGCGAACGCTCCGTATTAAACGTGCGTCATCCTCACACGTGTCTGCCCAGCGGGCACGGGTTCAGAACGCTAGGGGTAGGCGAGCGAAGCGAGCAGGCGGCGGAGCCCCCTTGTATGTCTCTATTTTTAATTTCAGTACAATGGCCCTCAATGCTATGAAAGGTTCTTATAAATACAATTAATTATTTTTTTTTATTCATAATTTGTCAATGATTGTGGTCATCTGCTTCAGGGTGCCCTGTGATCGATGAGTGGTCCTCAGTTCTCTGCTGTGTTCAAAGAATGGCTCCATACTTAAGTACTTCAAACATCCTTCAGTCCTTTGAGATCAAGGACTGTATGTATGTGAGAAAACATTTCATAAGAGGAGATAGTAATGAAAACTGACTGAAGTGAAATGTAGGAGAGTATATCTCAGTAAGAAGCAGATGGCCTACTTGTGAGTTGGCAGCACTGGCGTCTCACGGTGGCTTGGCCTTAAGTTTTAATCCTGGCCTTTCTACCTTTCTGTTTGCTGTACCCTCTCATCTCTGAGTTCTCTTCCACTGCTGTCTCTTCGAATGGGATTAAGTAAGTTAGAAAATGTACAGACTTTGCATAAGAGAATAAACAGCCTTGCCTTGATCCATCTCTTGTTTCTTCACAGAGAAAACAGAGAATGTTACCACCGTGCCCACTGAAGGTGAAGTTTCACAGCCAGAAGGCCATGAGGATGAAGGTATGTGGTGTGTTACTGTTGAAAATTCTACTTAGGGGGTTCTGGTCCAAGAAGACTGAAAAAAAATGACCACTGACCTTGAAAACATATCAGGACGTCATGGATGAACAAAGTCATATGAAGGCTATTTTTGCATGACCACTGTGACAAATTGGGGCCTTGCCTTTAGTTCCCACTTGGACAGCCACAGAAAAAACATGAAACAGGTCATTGTGGAGAAACCTTTAAAAGGAATTCTGTTCAGATTTGAGTAATAGAAAGGCGGTATATGAATAACATGTATTATTAGTAGTAGTAGTAGCAGTAGTACTAGTAGTAGTAGTAGTCGGACAGTTCTGGGTCCAATTGATTATCTGGATAATCAGCACAATTTATTTTATATGATGCCTTTCTATAGGGCCGTACAAGTGGACCACAGGCTGGTGGACCTTGTTGTGGGAGCTGACATCCTTGTTGTTTACAGTCCCAAGACTTTTGCAACCAGGCCAAAATGTTGCCATTTAAAATTGACTCCTTGAACCTGAATTAATTGCAAACTGCGTGCACTAAGCTGTTGTTTAGGGAACACGAAGAACTTGTTGTTAAAGTGTAGCTGAATTTTAATTATGGTTGATATGCCAGATTCTAAAACAGTAAGGCCACTTGGTTTAAATTTGGAAGTGGGAACAAGAGGACAGCTGTCCAACAGAGATGACAGCTGCTCCCATTGACAGAAGAGAAGCGAAGAAATGATTCTGAGTCACAACCTTCACCATGTGTGGGGAAAATCAAGTCTGAAGAGCTGGTCAGCTGATGAAAATTGCAAAGGATGTTTACGGAGTACCTGATATCACAAAGAGGGGAAATGTTGGTGGGGAGTTTCAACACACCTTAGGCCCATCTTTTGAATCTGCAGCACATCTCAATGTAGAGCTTTTAAAACCCTCCCTTTTGTTTTTTCAGCTCATGGTCACAGGGAGATGCCACCTATCCCTATAGGTTTAGGGACACTAATAGTTGACCAATTATGAATGCACAAGTTCATGATGACAGGTGGAGTAACCCAGTGGCTGACAATTAATTTCAGTTTCAGACCAATTTATTCAGATTTAGTCTGTGGAAACTGCACCTCAGCTAGTATTAAATGTTGATATAAAAATGAGGAGTGGTACGGTGTCTTACAAGTTGCAGTCCTCTGGGTTCAAATCCTGCTGCATGTTTTTCTCACACATCTCAAAGATGTTAGATTTAATTTACGACACTAAATTGTCCTAAAAGAATAAATATTCCCTTTAATGGACTGGCAACTCACCCAGGGTTGGCTGCAATGTGAAGCCTAATGCTGCTGCTCTAGCATTGACCTAGATATAAGTGAGGCAGAAAATGAATGGATGGATAGAATGAAGGTGTGGAGATGCACTTCTGTTTTACGTTGGTGTCTATTGATCATCTGTGTCCAGCCTCCAGTTGGTTCTGAATGGGACTGCAGGGTGTTAACTGGCACCAGAAATAGACATTGCATCTTGGCTTCCCTTCACAGACTTGCAGTAGAGAATTAGGTGAATTTTATGATTTTATTGTTCATGTTTAAGGCACTGCATGGGTCTGCTCACTCATATGTTGCTCATTGTCTTGCTCCATATTTACCATCCAGGGCTCTCAGGTCCTCAGATCAGTTATTATTTTGTATTTTGTGAACACGTAGGAAGCTCATGAGTGACTGTGCTTTTGCAGCTGTGGTCCGAGGCTTTGAACCATCTGCCTTGTGAAATAAGAGCTGCCGCTTTGATTAATAGTTTTAAATCACAATTAAAAACATATTTTTATTCGCTGGCGTTTGGCTCACAGTAAAGGTTGAATTCTTAAAATTAGTTAAGATTTTTATGTATAAATATTGTGTAAAGCTATTTAGTTATTAATTTGTATTTATATTTATTAGCTTATAGCTTCTATGAACTGTGTTTTACTGAGTATTGGATTATTACTGTAAAGCACTTTGGTCAACTTGTAGATGTGTTAAATGTGCTATTTAAGTAAAGCTGACTTGACTTTGACTCAACGTCTGATGAAATGTTCAGTATCTCAAAGGACAATATGGGGAGCACGGATGACAATTTATTTTGTGTAAATTCTCTTATTACTTTGTATTTCATACAGTTCCAGCTGACAGGCAGCAAGCAAACACGAGGCAGGATCTGATAGGCCTCTTTCTGGAGAAGCCACAAAGTAGCGAGGTCACAGTGGGTAAGAATATTTCCATCCTGAATGTTGCACTATCAAATGCCCCATCCTGAAAACACAGAGTTCACAATGAGTAATAATATCCCAAAAGTCATCATGGTTAGTTGACATGACATGGAACAGAGAGGTCATAAAAGGTAAGAATGTAACTGTGTCTTGGCGCAAGCAGCTACAGTGGGTAATATTATCTCGGTGCCAGAAGTCATCATCAGAGCTGACATGACCCACAGCTGAGGTGTCAGGGTAAGATGAATACATCAATCCCAAAGTGCAGTGCTGTGACATTCGGCCCCATTATCATCTCTCTAAGCAATTGCAGGCCAAGAGGTCACGTACACAAAAAGTAAAGGGGAGTTGAGTGTTATGGTGCACATGTATGCCTTCAAAACAAGGCTCAGGATCCGATCCTTTAACCCAAACCAGAGAAAGTAGCATAAGAGCTTGCTTTGTTTCTTTCCAGAAACCTCATAGTTTTACTTTTGAAATGGTTAAGAAGATCTGGACTGCCTGTGCTACTCTGTCCTCTATATAGGTGAGAACATCACTTTTTCTGCCAAGGTGGCCACAGAGACCTTGCTGAAGAAGCCCACCGTTAAATGGTTCAAAGGCAAATGGATGGATCTGTCTAGTAAAGCCGGCAAGCACCTGCAGCTCAAGGAGACCTTTGACAGAAACACAAAGGTAAGATGACAGTAGTGCACTGCATGAGAAAAGTATTCACAGGCTTTCCATATCAGCACAGCTCCAACCTCCTCTCAAGAGAGGCACCCCACAGGGTTGTGTGCTGAGTCTCCCTTCTGTACTCATTGTTCATCTATGACTGTGACCAGACACAGCTCCAACTTCATCACTAAATTTGCTGATAAAAAATAGTGGGCCTGATCGCCAATAATGTTGAGCAGTGTGGTGTAGCGGGTCCACAGCTCACATCAAAAAGGCCACTTTTTAAATAAATAATCACCACATTTGCGTCTTAGCGAGGGGGCGTGGTGTGTGTGGCCGAGCGGTTCCCAGGAAATTTGTGATGCGGGCGATCTTCACTTAAGTGCACAGGTGAGGAGTCGTCCACATCTGTAATTGTTTCCGGGAGCTACTAATTGCCACATCTGATCCACGTCCCTGTGATAAATAGAAGTGCGAGGCAGCTAGGGGGAAAGAAGAAAAAGGAAAGAGAAAGAAGGAAAAGAAAGAAACGGAGACTGCAGTAGAAGAAGACTGGAAGCAGGTAGAGGAAAGTCGGTGTGGGAGAGCGAGCGCAGGAGAGCGGGCAGCTGAGCAGTGAGCCTTGGTGTTTGGCCAGCACCCAAGGAGCAGTCGATTGTGGTCGCTCCCGCTGAGCATTTTGTGAAGAGCGGGAGTGACCAGAAGGAGGATGGCTCACCGCGTAAGGCCAAGAAGGCAGCGGGAGTCAGGACTTGGGAAATGAACCCCCCCAGCGTGAGCATCCTGGTTGCTGGGGAGCCCAAGTCGCGGTTTGGTGGAGCCTACCAGAGCCAGGGATCGGTGAGGTGAACAAACCAGCAGGAGAAGGCAGAGAGAAGGTCAGCTTCATGTAGGGAGGCTCCCCTGGTGTATAGCCTGGACGGGAGAAGCAGGGGAGTCACCAGTAGAAAGGCACTGGGCTGATTTTAAAAGGACAGCTTCCAGCCATTGTTTTAACCTCGTTGTTTTTAAAAAAGATTTTTTTCTAATGGATTTTAACCTTCATGATTTCACCTCTGTTTTTCTGGATTATTTATTTAATGATTGATTTGTGAAGCACTGCACTTTGTTTTTGTTTGTTGATTTTAAATAAAAGCACTTGGCACTTTTATGCACCATCACCTTGCTATGTTGTGCCTCACTGCCTAGCTCATCGGTGACATTACTGATGTTGTCGGGTTCAAGAGCTCCCAGAAGGAAGAGCATGGAGTGGAACCCATATCGTCACAAGCGGGCTTACAGAGATGTGTGTATTATAAAGCTTGAGCGTAACCTCCTTAGACTTGTACTCCACACATCGTGCTATATAACCTAACATTCTGTCAGCCTTCTTAATGGCTTCTGAACACTGTTGGGAAGTCCATAGCTTAGAGTCCACTATGACTCCTAAATCCTTCTCATTAGGTGTACTCTTAATTTTCAGACCTCCCATTGTGCATTCAAACTTAAGATTCCTGTGTGTAATACTTTACTATTTCTGACATTAAACTTCATCTCCCACAAATCTGCCCAAGCCTGTATGCTGTCCAAGTCCCTCTGTAATGAATGAACAGATTCCAGATTATCTTCCTATTCACCTATTTTGGTGTCATCTGCAAAATGAACCACCTTGTTACTTACTGTATATTCCTATCTAAATCATTTATATATTATTAAAAACAGCAGGGCCCTAGCACTGAGCCCTGCTGAACACCACTCTTAACATTAGCCAGTTCTAATAAGGTTCCTCGCACCATCACCCTCTCCTTCCTGTGTCTGAGCCAATTCTGCACCCATCTACAGACATCACCCTGAACTCCCACTTCTTTTAATTTGATGCTCAACCTCTCTTATGGCACCTTATCAAATACTTTCTGAAAGTCTAGATAAATAATATCATAAGCTCCACTTTGATCATATCCTTTTCTTGCTTCCTCATAGAATTCTGAACCTGTACTTGCCATGTGCTGCTCAGTCTTATCCTTAATAATTCCTTCCATTAATTTTTCTGTGATGCATGTTAAGCTTACTGGCCTGTAGTTGCTTGGATCTACCTGGTCATCATTTTTATATAATAGGAAAATATTTGGCATTTTCCAGTCCTTTGGAATCTCCCCAATGCACAATGACTTCCTAAAAATATGTTTCAAGGGTTTATATACTGTATGTACTCACTAGCCTCCTTAAGATCTTGAGGGTAAATATTATCTGGTCCTGGTGATTTGTTTGATTTCAGCCTATTTAATCTGAGCAGTACTTCTCCCTCTACACATCCCTCAGTACCTCCTTAGTAGTCCTGTTTACCACTGGGAGGTTATCCACTTCCTCACTTGTGAAGACCTCAGAAAAATGCATGTTTAGAGTGTCCACTATTTCACTGTCTGTATCTTTAAATTCCCCTTTACTATTCCTGATGCACTTGACCTCCCCTTTGACTGTTCTTTTACTACTAAAATACTGAAAGAGTCTCTTTGGTCGTCTTTTGCTTTATCTGCTATATTCCTCTCCAGCTTCCTTTTAGCTCCCCTATTATCCTTCTTAATGGTTGCCCTCATGTTCTCATATACCCTGTGACTTACACAGGAGTTATTAGTTTTATACGCCTTATTTGTCTGGTTTTTTTTTTTGCAGCTTCTTTTTCAATTCTTTATTAATGTAATGCAGAGTTTATTTTTTATGTTTCCTATTAATTCCACATTTAGGTATGTACCTGTCCTGCATTCCATATAAAACATTTTAAACCTCTTCCACTGTTTCTCCACTGTCTCCACACTTAAAAGCTTATCCCAGTCTAACCTCCTTAGACTTTGTCGCATCTGCTCAAAAGTTGCCCTACCAAAGTTAAACTTAACAATTTTATTCTTTGCATTCACACTGTTACAAAACAATGAGAACTGTATTATACCGTGGTCACTTGACCCTAGTGGTTCAATCACCTCTACACTCTCAGTTCTATCCTGATTGTTACAAAATGACCTCAGTGTGCAGATTCCAGGATAGCTGGAAAGAATAAAGACAGAGCATGTTATCAACATTTGAGCTGACCATTCATTCCATAATGTTATTATTTTGTGCAATAGTCCGTTCCAGTGTCCTTTGCTAGGACAACCTAACTAAAAAAGACAAAAAAGATGACTGCAGCAAAAGAAAGGCAACAATACCAATCTTCCAATGGGCCAAATTTGTCTATCGCTCTGTTCCCAAATTTCTTTTACTGGATAGAAGCAGGATTTTATAATCAATGCAAAATTTGACAGGTAACCAGTGAAGGCTAGACAACAATGTATGATAATATTTTTCTGGTTCTAGAGAGTACCCTGCTGCTGCATTTTGGACTAACTGAAGTTTATTAACAGAAGCTGCCAAGCATCCACTTAGTAGTGCATTGCAGTAGTCTGTTCTAGAAGTTATAAATGCAAGCACAAGATTTTCTACATTGCAGAGGTAACATCAATCTTAGTTTTGCAATATTGCTTAGATGGAAAATGCTGTTTTACAAACATTACTTATGTGAGCATTGAAGGATGGCTCAGCATCGATGGTGACACCTAAATCTGTTACTGTAACACATGGTGTGGTTAAAAAAACATTTACCAGACTGAAAAGTCAGACAACCTACTCCTTACATCCTTATAACCTAGTAGCAATATTTCTGTTTCATTGGAATTTAACATCAGAAAACTATTATTTGTCCAGTCTTAGATTTCATTTATACAGGATTCTACTTGGGACAGTTTGACTTCCGTATCATGTTCAGCAATTGGGTATTATCTGCATAACAGTGGAAACTAAGGTGCTTACGAATTACATCTCCTAGAGGTAACATGCACAGGGACAACAACCCATGAAAGAACCCTGGGAAGCTCCATACATAACAGGAGTTTATATTCACAAAGTGAAATCTCCCAGTTAGGTATTATTTAAGACATGAGAGTGCACATCTGCTAATTCCCCGTAACATTTTCACGTCTTTTCAATAGTATATAATGGTCAACTGTACCAAACACAGCTCCCTTACATCCAGCAGATTCAGTTATAAAATATTTCCTTGGTCAGTGGACATTACTAGTCCATTTGTTACACTGATCAGGATTGTTTCTGTGCTATTATAATGACTCAACCTGAGTGAAATAACTCAAGAATCTTATACTTCAGAAGAACCAGAGTCAAGTGTTGTGCTACAGCCTTCTCGAAGATCTTTCCAGTAAAGGGAATGTTTGAAGTTGGATGATAATTGGGCGGTACACTTGTGTCCAGATCGTCCTTCTTATTATGGGCGGTATAACTGCTAACTTAGGAAGCCTTGTTACAGTACTTTGCCAGATCTCAGTGATGTTTATAGAGGGTTTAATGTAGGATATCCACATTACAGGAATGTTTCTTTAAATAGCTTAGTCGGAGTCGGTTCTAAAATGCAAGTCGACCAGTTCGATGATGTAACAAATTGAGTAAACTCCTTATAAGTGATTGTGTTAAAGATATCAGGGCTTTCCTGCACACACCTGAAGTCACTTTCGATGCTAGAGGGCACATTTACAATCGCGCTGTTAGAAATTGTATCAGACATAAGTTCAATTTTCACAAAAGATCCATAAAGTCCTCAATATCATAGAATTAGGGGTGATATTTCTGCATGCCTCTTAGTTAAATTGGATACAAAGTCAAATAAGAATTTTGGAGTGTTTCTATTCTTATCTATTAAATTTGAGAAATAATCAGTTCCTGTAATCACTTGTTCTTTTTTAATCCATGAAGGCTTTCCTTCCAGGTACTTGCTCTCCATCCTGCAAGTGTTTTGTTTTAGCTTGTGAAAGTGATCGTCATACCAGGGAACTCTTTACATTAGGATGTAGTTGTTTTCCTTTTAATCGGCACAACTTCATCCAGAGTTTTCCCAAAATGCTGTCTGTAGATTCCATTATTGTATCAATAGTGTTATCTGTGGTCTCTGGTGGAACGCAAATTGCCACTAATAGATCAGGTCTTTAGTCAATAAAGTTGCTGGCAGTAGAAGAAGTAATAGGGAACCAAGTTTTATATATGGGTGCCGTGTGATGCTGTGACATGAGCTTATTTCACACATAATGAGGTGGTGATTAGAAATAATAGGTTCCTATACGACCTTCTCTACTCAGCACTAAAGAGGTCTTGATTTCCTTAGCCTGTCAGAGTAGGACACGTCCTTTAGCCCAAGTATGCACCTTGGTTCTAGTACTGGAAAACATTTTTGCAATAAAATCCATTTTAACTGTCTAATTTTTCATATTTTCTGTAATAGTAACCACATTCCTCTCACTGCAAGCAGTGCCATATGCTGACACAACGCAGTGTGGTATCGCTTAGATGCTGTCATAAAAGAATGTAAAACAGGCTAATAATCCAGAATGACCTGAACAACCCATCACTGCCTTCTATTCGTTTTTCAATGGGGATGGCTCCTCTCTGTGACTTGACCCTCTTACCTTGTTCCCAGGTGTATACTTTTGAGATGCAGATCACTGGTGCTAAGCCCAACTACGCCGGGGCCTACAGGTGCGAAGTGGCAACCAAGGACAAGTTTGACAGCTCCAACTTTGATCTCATCGTTCACGGTATTGAAGCTCAGAAGATGTGAAACCCTACCACACTGGACTGATCGGTGATTCTTATTTACCATAATCAACTCTTTCTCTGTGTATCTCTTTTCAGAGGCGCGTGCCCCAGAGGGAGTGGATATCCGCACGGCTTTCAGACGCACGTAAGTTTTGATATTTCAAATTAATGATTGTACATGTATATCCACTATTAAGAAATTATTAGTAGCCAAATAATATCAGACATGAGGGTCTGGTGGTTAGTTAAGATGGACACTGGCTGACATCAAACTGACGGAAAATAGGGAATTGTCAAATAAAAATACTAGAAATAGTGGAATCTTAAAAAAAATGTCCTGAATGAGAACATCTTAAAACAACTGGGTAGCCTCTATATCACATACTGGAGTAACAGAATTAAACGAGTCTCTTGATAACATATTATTGCTCCTGTAGAAAAGCAGCGTCACCGACCCACACCATAATTAATAATGATGGTTTCCTACTAGTATTCTTTCTGATGCCATCTTGTGGTGCTGCTGTATTCCTGGGGTGTTCTCTTTATAAGGTTTCTCATTTACTTCTTCAAATGAACAGTCAGAGAACTTTATTATTTTCACTCTCCCTATAAAACAATTCTGTGCTTTATTAATCATCCAGCGTTCCCAAAAATATGTCCATTATAGTCTGACACTTACATCTCCAGCTGCCTAAGCCTTGCTCATATTCCGGTGTTTGTAATTCACTATGCATTTCTTCTCCAGACGTGATGACATGTCATACTTGAATTATTATTATATTTATCTCCCTAATGTCTTCATAAAAGACTGCCAATTTTGTTAAATCATATATTTGTCCTCACATGTATCAGCCCAGATATTTGTGATGCCCCATATGTCCTTATGAAGCACCCCCATGTCTTATCTCTCTGCCTAGCCTCAATCTGCTCTTCCTAATACTCAATATTGCTTCCACAATGTTTGTTTTGCTCTCCCTGAGCTCTCAGAGGATTATTTCTAAGGTAGTGGAAGCATACTGTTGTATTTCTTTGCTAAGTTTGTGATGGTAGCCATTTGTCAGAAGCCTTATTCCATCCATCCATCCATCGTCCAACCCGCTGAATCTGAACACAGGGTCACGGGGGTCTGCTGGAGCCAATCCCAGCCAACACAGGGCACAAGGCAGGAAACAATCCTGGGCAGGGTGCCAACCCACCGCAGGACTCACACAAACACACCCACACACCAAGCACACACTAGGGCCAATTTAGAATCGCCAATCCACCTAACCGGCATGTCTTTGGACTGTGGGAGGAAACCGGAGTGCCCGGAGGAAACCCACGCAGACACGGGGAGAACATGCAAACTCCAGAAGCCTTATTACGTATGGGAAATATTGGAATAGTCCTGAGTCCCAGTAGAAAGCATCTACATTGCAGGATGATTTGGAAAGGACATTTCTGGAATTAGACAGGCAAAAGAAAGATGTATTGAAATAAAATCATCCAGCCCTCTTTGCTGGTGTTTGTACATTATGCAGATTTCTTTACCCGCTTAGTCTGCCACTGGGACCGATTTGCCATGTCTTCAGCCTCATCCGAGTTCCTCAAGCTTTCCCTCTTTCTACAATGCATACCCAACTCTGGCTTGTATTCCCTTTGCCACCCACCTATCTGTGCAAATATCTGTCTCCCAGAATTCTTTGTGCTAATGGTCATCCAAAACAATGGATATTGTGTTTGGAGTAACCAATTTCATGAGAGAGAAAAATATGTAAAGTTTACTAATTCTGCAGGGTCAGGCCCCCTGACACTGACAGCTGAAATATGAAATAATCTTATATATAGACGTCTACATGTGGAAGTGTGTGTGTCTGTCCAGCCCAGAAGTGAGAGGTGAAGTCGGGGTAAGGGCTCCACCTCCGAAAAAACAAACTTGCATAAGCCACAAATACACAAGTGAGGTCCGCAAAACGAAACCTTGGAAGAAAGAGACTCTCACTTAATACACAAGTGAGGCGAGCACGTCGGCAAAACATAACCGCCGATTTCAATCATTTCTAGGACCCCGGGCTTTTTACAGCACTGTTTACACAGCTAGTATGAAATAATAAGAATAATATGAAATATTTACATTTGAGTGCACAGTCTCTTTGTTTTATTACTGACTCTCTCCCTCGTATTTTTCAAAAAAAGACAGAAGCAAGCTAATTATTATTCAGTTTCCACCGACTCCTTTAAGTAATCAAGAATATTGGCATCCCTTGCAATAAGTCTCCACTTTTGGGAGCCATCAGGGACAAATCTCAGCCACTAATTTAGGGCTGCCAAATGGGTTTCTGATGTAACAATAATTTGATGAAGTAAGAATACTTAATAATTAGCATGCATTTATGCCCATTGAATGCTCTCAACAATTATTAGTAAAAAAAATAAAATCAGGTCTTAGTTTTATTTTTATCTGTCATTAACTACCTAAATTAGGCCCGAAATAAATGTGTAATCAGCCTCAAGGCCTTACTTCTGTTTGTTGTTATCTCAGTACTAAAAAGAAAAAGGCACCCAGAACTTTCAAAACACTTATCAGTTCTCCGAAAATCACAAAGGCCATCATGCCCTGTGACAACACTTACAGCTAGACCACCTAGTATGATGCAAGCAGTTTCAGTAGGAATACTACTGAGATTTATTTAAGGCTTTCCTTTATAATCCACAATAGTCAAACAAAAGCCAAACACTGACTCGCTCCTTATGTTCTATTTGTTCGTGAGAAGACAAAGCAGAAGAACCTGTTTTTCAAATGCATTACATAAAAGCTGGTGGTTTCATGTGGGCAAAAATCTTACAGGTGTATCTTAAAACAGAAATTCTTCCTTAAACACCCATCCCCAATTTCTCCAGTCCGTACATTTTATACCGCCAGTTCGTATGTTTTAAACTGCTGCCAGGGTTTTAGGGAGAGAGCAAAAGAAAATGAACAAAAAACACTTGACACTGAGTGAAACTAAAAAGCTAACATTGCTGTTATCCATTCAGGAGCTCAATTGCACAAGGTAACTGCAGCTTAATAATTAATTTGCACACGACAGTGAGACAGGCAGACAGACACACATGGACCACCGCAGCTACTGGACTCCACACGTTTCAGAAGTGCCTCTGTCTGCTACAATATGTCTCTGTCCTTTTGACTATTGCTTCACTATATACACATAACAACAGCAAACACAGTTTAGATAAGCATTGTGGTATATGGATATACAACGTTTTTAAACACTGCCATTATTTTGTCATGACGTGTTGGTTTCCAATTAGGCAGTAATGTTAAATTTCTTGTTATTTGAGTCAGAAGGTGGAAAATGTGCATCTCCTGTGACTCTTTGTTATCAGCCCTCTTAGTGGCAAGTCTTTTGACAAAATGTGACACACTGTTTACTTCAAATGCATATTTGTGTTTTAATTTTAAATTTTAATTTTAATTCTCTTTTTAATTTAATTTTCACTTTTTATTTGCACTTCATATTGTTGCACTGTGGACCCTGAACTTCGCAATTTCATCTATCTGTATACTGTACTTATATACAGTATGGTTGAGATGACAATAAAGTTCGCTTTGATATTTTGCATATAGCTACCAATATTTTCAAGCTTACATTGACTCCTTCACCATCATCATAATGCTGAACCACAGAGAGCATACACGGCACCTGCAACAACATCTCGTTCACGTTTCCCACTCGTCCATTGATGCCATTGAATGCCAACATACAGTATAATCTGATGCTACTGAAATATTTTTCTCCCTTGCAACAGGTTATGTTTATTTTTAAAATGTACAGTGTGCTATCTGCACATGCAACACACATTTATATGTCTAATAGGATTTTTAGATTTTTTTGACTGTAGACGGTTTATTGTATTATCCAAAGCCTGCTGTCTGTTGGTCCAAGTTAACAAGAGCACCTCAGATCTTTGCACTTCGAAATCACTGCCCCTTTTTTGAGCACCGCCTCCATGAGGCATTTGATTGGTTTAAGAATGTGACACTCAGTGAGCCGTCACATTGCTCCTGCCCACTTTTAAGCAAAATTCACTGATGAGACTACTGCCAGTGTAAATGCTTAGTGTCAGCTTTAGAGAGGTAAGAGAAATAAATTCTATCCAATGGGAACATGACACAAATATAAAAAGATAGAGTGAATGGTCACTTAACTTATTCGCCTGACTTATGATGCAGGATAAAGAATAATAAAGTAGTCAAAAATAATTAACCAATGCATATTAGCTTGTCTTAAAAACATTAAAAAAAGCTTAATTAAATGACAGTTCACAAATTGTTCAATATATCCCAGTTTTCTTCAAAAATTAAATAAACTGAATAAAATTGTTAAATGGTGCAACTCAAACAACCTACAACTGAACACCAGCAAAACCAAGGAGCTGGTGGTGGATTTTAGGAGGCCCAGACCCCTCATGGACCCCATGATCATCAGAGGTGACTGTGTGCAGAGGGTGCAGACCTATAAATACCTGGGAGTGCAGCTGGATGATAAATTAGACTGGACTGCCAATACTGATGCTCTGTGCAAGAAAGGACAGAGCCGACTATACTTCCTTAGAAGGCTGGCGTCCTTCAACATCTGCAATAAGATGCTGCAGATGTTCTATCAGACGGTTGTGGCGAGCTCCTTCTTCTACGCAGTGGTGTGCTGAGGAGGCAGCATAAAGAAGAAGGATGCCTCACGCCTGGACAAACTGGTGAGCAAGGCAGGCTCTATTGTAGGCACGGAGCTGGACAGTTTGACATCCATGGCAGAGCAATGGGCGCTGAGCAGTCTCCTATCAATTATGGAGAATCCACAGCATCCACTAAACAGTGTCATCTCCAGACAGAAGAGCAGCTTCAGCGACAGACTGCTGTCACTGTCCTGCTCCACTGACAGACTGAGAAGATTGTTCCTCCCCCACACTATGCGACTCTTCATTACCACCCGGGTTAAACGTTAACATTATACAAAGATATTGTCTGTCTGTATACCTGCATTGTTATCACTCTTTAATATAATATTGTTTTTTATCATTAATCCCCTTGGGATTAATAAAGTATCTATCTATCTATCTATCTATCTATCTATCTATCTATCTATCTATCTATCTAAAAAAAGTAGACTCACATAGCTAAAAAAAAATTAATTACATAAAATACTATTTGCATTTTATAGGTGATTGGATAAATGTTGATGAATAATTCAGCAGACAGTCCGGTTTGAAATGTTTAGTGCTATATGTCTACAGTTTATCTCACCCTTTTGATATTTTTGATATGTTCTTAGGGTTCTTAATGATCCAAAAAACACATTCTTCACAAAACCCATTGATTCGAATGTATTGAACTACTTCAAAATACTCACTGAGGCATAATAAGCATAGTGCATTTGCACCTTTACTTTATTTTATTTGTTAATTTATAAAGTCACAAAGTGCAGTACACCATACAAAACTTTTAACACCCACAGTTACAAACAATAAAAAATAAAGTTAAACTAACATTTCAACAAATGAACATAAAACGGCTGCACAAAAGCTAGCCTGTAAAGATGCCTCTTCAACTGTTTTTTAAATGTATCAGTCGTATCAGCAGCCCGTAAAGCACTAGGAAGGCCATTCCACCATTTCGGTGCCCGAGATCCCCCTGAGTCTTTAGCTGAGTACGTGGAACAATAAGAGGGCCCTTGTTAGATGTCCAAAATGGGCAACTGGTAGTATAATGTTGTAAAAAATCTGAAATATATTGTGGTGTTTGACCATGCAGAGCTTTATAGGTGATTACTAAAATTTTAAAATGGATCTAAATTCCACCCAAACCAATAAAGTGAAGATAAAATCGGAATAATGTGAGACCACTTACTGGAGCTGGTTAACAATCTAGAAGCAGCGTTCTGAATAGACTGAAGATGCAGCAGCAACAGATTTTACAGAATTAGATTTGACATATGGACCAAATGCCTGTCCACTGAAGTGTCTGTTTCAGTTCTATTCAAACAAGACAAGTGTTGTTTCTAGCTTGAGCAGAAGAAATGACGTAACGCTGACAAACACATAAGCCTGCCAATGAGTATTCTAGCTGTTGTACTCCAAAGAGTTCAGGCTATCAACAGCGGAGGAACACACTTTCATGGATATTTTCCACTACTATAGTCATTGAGCAAAGAGCAGAACTGTCGCTGTCCTCATTCTCTGTACTAACAATAAAACCTCTGCAAGTTCACTGGAACGACAATCCTGCTTTAAAAATCACAAGTTGTCTTACTTGTTGATGTATTCTTTAACTGGTTTGAGTATGCAAGCTGATTTCTCTGTTGTAGTTATTCTGTGGTGTCACCTAAAATAATGAATGGACTGTCTTCTTGGGAAGACTTGCCTAGGAACCTCCTAACTTCAGTTTCCCAAATTGAAGCCTAGCTGTGAATGAATTTACAGTATATATTGCGGCGTTTGAAAAGCTTACAAACAGCAGCTGTCTGGGCTCTCTGCAGTTAAGTCTATTACATTTGAGAGGCAGTAAACGTCTACAGTATCTAACCTTCTACAGGTAGTTTAATATGAAGCAATAGACTCAGGAGTTAGGGTTATCCAAACTAAACCGAAGGATTGAGGTGACTGCATATGGACAGTACAGTGTCCGTTTCTCCACCCCTATTCATTGGTAAGGGTTAACGTGGTGCAGTCTAGATGTATAATGCTCTTTTTCTTTCTTTGTGTAGTAGCTGCGATGGAACTGATGAGGCAGGAGAGCTCGACTTCAGCGCTTTATTAAAGAAAAGGTGAGTGAACAGATGTAAAGTCGTAGTCTCCCTATTATAGACACATTAGTGCTGAAGTGTGATTAGACCTGCCAGGTTATATTAATGCACAATTGTCCTTGGTACCAGGAAGTTCTCAAAACGTGAGAATGTAAACATTTTGATATCCTTCACTCCATTAAGCTTGATTAGTTTGCTTATAGGGATTTTGTCTAAATGCTGTATTTCATCCAGATATTTTTTTTGCTGTGGAAGACTACTGGGTCTTCAGTCTCTCTTTAGAATGATGCACTGTATTAGAGGCCACCTAATTCATTATTATAATTCATGCTATTTATTAAGAATTTCTGGAACATTCTAGTCTTACATGAAATTTATTGTAAAGTAGTACAAGGACAAACCATGAGTAAACTACAAAGGGATAAATGTGATGATATACAATGAGACAGATACGACAGAGTGCTGATTTAGTAGCCTGTGGTTCTGAAAAGTCTCCCCAGGCTTTGTGACGACCTTGCTTGTGACCAGAGGATGGGACTGCATAGCAGCCATGTTAACCCCTCCGTGATGTGTGTCCTTCCTCATTGTCCATGTGTTCAGCTTCATGATTCAGTAGTTTGTTCCTAATTCTCAAAACCCTTTGTGTGAAATGTCTAATAGAAAGTCTCACTGTATTAGTATCACACTTGATGTGCTATGCAAAGTTGTGTCATTTGCTTTTCCACTGATGCTCAACTTTCACTCTTTCTTTATTCTCAAATATAAACATATTTCTTTTCTTTTTTTTGGGGTTGTTCCCTTTGTTTGATCACCAACTATCATCAGAGAGTAAGAAAAACAAATCTTGTAATGGAAGCTAATGAAGCATGACCTAACTGGAGACTGTGAACACTAACCCATAACCTCCAACCAATAGCTCCATGTCCAGACTCATATGTCACAAGGCACTCTATAACAGTTGAGTTGCCCTGCATGGCCCAGCATAATGTCCACATAGGCTACTTCACAAGCCGGAGATATATGTTGCTAGACGGAAAAAGCCAAATCAGCAATGGTGAAGGAATTCTAAAGTCAATCCCTAAATAATGTGATAGTTCCAGTGGAGTAGCCCACAAAACAAAAGGACAGACCTGCCCTTATTTCATGTCTGGGCCCACTGCATTGTCCACACCGCATGCAACCAAATGCAACGGGCAGACATCAAGGCCTGCACAGGTCTAAAATGGGTCTAAGGCTTATTTAAAGTCTCAGAATGTCCTGAAAAAAAACTTAAAATCCTCTAATCCAAACAAAAAATATTAAGTTAATTGTAAACTGCTCCAAAAATTAAGGGGATACTTAAATCACACATTGCATCTCGATGAATGAAATATTCAAATGGAAAACCTTTACTGAGTAATACTGTGTCATTTGTTCAGAACAAAATAATGTAACAACAGACAATGGAAATCAAAATCACCAACCCATTGAGGGCTGGATTCAACACCATACCGAAAATCAGAGTCAAAAATTAAAATCACAGGCTGATCATGATGGTAACTCATAATATGACTCAGTAATGTGTATGGCCCCCATGGTCCTGAATGCACTCCTGACAACGACTGGGCATGCTCCTGATGAGACAGCAGATGGTGTCCTTAGGAATCTCCTCCCAGACATGGATCAGCACATCACTGAGCTCCTGGACAGTCCATGGTGCTGCTTGGCAGAGTCAGATGCATCGATACATAACATACCAGAGATTCTCAATTGGATTCAGGTTTGGAGAACTTGTGGGCCAGTCAATGGTATCAATATCTTCATCATCCAGGACCTGCCTACACACTCTGGCCATATAAGGCCAGGCTTGGTCCTGCACCAAGAGGTTGCATAATGTTCACCACTGCGTCTCCAGACTCTTTCATGTCTGTCACATGTGCCTAATGTGAACCTTCTCTCATCTTGGAAGAGAACAGGGCACCAATGGCGGAGCTGCCAATTGTGGTATTCTTTGGTGAATGCCAATTGATCTGCACAGTGATGGGCTGTGAACACAGATCCCACTAGAGGACTCTGGGAACTCATGCCACCCTCATGGAGTCTGTTTCTGACAGTTTGGTCAGAAACATGCACACCAGTAGCCAGCTGGAGGTCATTTTGTAGAGCTCCGGATGTACTCATCCCGTTTCTCCTTGCACCTACTGAGGGGTTGATGCCCTCTTACGGCACTGTCCAGCTCTCGTCATGTAATGGTTTGTCTCCTGGTATCTCTTCCATGCTCTTGTGGCTGTGCTGGGAGACCCAGAAAACCTTTCAACGGGACGTATGGATTTTCCATCCTGGAGGAGCTGGACTACCTGTGCAAACAGAATGAGCCACAAGTACCACCTCATGCGAGATGAGAACACTAGCAAAACACAAAACTACAGAAGAACCAGGCAGGAAAGAAGGATAAGGAGAGAGCAGTTGTCTAGCCACCACCTGCAAAACCATTCCCTTTTTGGGGGTGTCTCAGTACCCCTGTTGTCACCTTCGTTTGCACCAAAGCAGGTGAAGTTAGTTCACAATCACTAATGCTTCCAAACTGGACAGATTGATTTTCCTGAAGCTTAAATGATTTGGGGTTAGGCCTTGATGATTAAGTGTTACCTTAATTTTTTTGAGCAGTGTATTTAACATTTTGTTCAAAAGAATTCAGAAATGAAACAAGCAAAACTAAGACACAAACAGAAATTAGAAAACATAGATTTTTCCTAAAAGGTTAAACCTAAAAGCAAACAAATTCCATAAATCACAATCTGGAAAACAATACCTCCAAATGAGAGCAGAGGGCAAAAGCCAGAAAATCAAATCCGAATACAAAAATCAAGAAACCGGAATTCATACAAAGAGACAAGGCCAAAGAAGCTGATCTGTCGTTGACTTCAGCTTAATACAGTTCACCAGCTACATAATTTGATGGCCCCACCTCTTTAGGTTCCACTGACAGATGGTATGGCACATTAAAAAAAAAAAAAAGCTAAAACTAAATGTATTCTTAAAAAATCACAAAATTAAACAGTCCAAAGGATATCATAATATTAAATGGAGATGAGATGAAACGAACATAGGAATAAAATATAATAGGAATAACATAGGAATAAAATATAATAGGAATAACATAGGAATAAAATATAACTTCTTACATTTAAGCAACAACAAAAGCAATTGAATAAGCAAAGCATAAACTTAAGCCAGGGCAAAAACTCTGGTTGCGGCATGAACACTATGAATGAGGGCTGGAGAAGCCATTTCCTTCAGTAATACAGAAACCACTGAGCTTAGTCATAGTGACAGCAGTAAGCTCTCCTCTCAGCGTCAAAGGCATTGGTCCTTAGTAGGCAGTAGAATGATGTGGGCGTCTCATCTCCTGGGCCTCACTATATAGCTACAGGCCTGTCTGTCATTTTTCTTTCATCATCAATAAGTTGAAGTTTCTCATTAAAGTTTTTCAACTTATACACATCATATTTCACCATCTTTTTCTAATTTTTGTCTAAATCCTTAGGGAAAAAATGTAAAACTTCACTGGGAAAAGGTATATATCTTGAGACTTCAAATCATTCAAGGTATGGCTGCAATTGCTACATTCCTGCAGTCAGCTACCAACCACCAGAGTGCTAGGGGTGAAAGGGTGTCACGTAGAGACAAGACAGCTGGACTTCTCTAAAATTGTGGAATCTCTTAATAACAAATGATACAGTGCATTTGCAAAATAAAATCTGAGTGCAGACTTTTCAAATACTGTATATGCGTCATCTCTAAACATCTATCAATACTCTGGAGGAGTCTTGGCTTCAAACAAGATGTATTCAGTAAGCTTTAAAGCTTTTGTTTCACATTCATTTCTGGTGTCCTATTGACCAGAATTGTAAGCTGCTGAGGAAGACGTGGATTTTTTTAAACGTATGAATAGTTTCCAGTGGAAATAAATATAATGCAATGTGAAATAGGACGGCCCGGACACACACAGGCGGACACCGATTCACTCATCACCACGTTTATTCACAACACTACTATATACAAAGTCACTATGTGCACCGCCACCAAACACCCCCCACAGTCTCTCACAATCCCGGCTTCTCTTCTAGCCGTCTCTTCTCTAAACACAGGGCCTCTCCTCGCCTCCTCTGCACCGACCTCGTCTTCCTCCTCACCCGACTCCGGCCTTGATTGCAGGGAGGCGGATCCTTAAATAGGTGGCTGATTGCTGACCGCACCCAGCCACCTGTGACAGCAATAAATGTGAAAAAAACCAACACTTTGATTTCAAAAATACCAAACTTTTCCTTCATGACAGAATGTTACTTGCCAGGCATTTTTAGACTTGTATTAAGAGCAGTTGGCACTTGAACACAAAAGTGGGTGATTTCAGTCCTTGTTGACTGCTGGTTAGCATTGAATGTCAGCTCTTCCTCAGTGATTTCTTCCTGCCTTCCTTTGTATTCCTGCCCTAACTGCAGATCATGCAGAGATGCTTTTAGTTCTCGGATTTCAAGTTCAGAAAGGTTATAGTCTTGTAGGCTGAAAACATAAATTCTAGCACCGATTGCTGTAAGCTTGTGATCACTGGCCTTCAACATGCTGTGGTTCCTTCAGTGTGCGTACACTTGGCACATGTGCTAACTAACAAAACCCACTTACCAAGTACCATGAAACCCAATGGGTGGAACACAAACAGCTTTATAAAGACTTTATAAAGACTTGGTGACCAGCTGTGAATCATAACCTCACAGATGCTTAGCAACCAGAAGCCTTTCCTCCATTTCCCAGTCACCAAGTGGCTTCTTTTCTGGATTTGCACGGCAGTTTTCCACACTTCCCTGATCCACTACTGCAGTGTAAGCTTCGGTTTTTAGAAACTTTTTTTTTTTGCCTGCTCACTAACCCGGTCCTGAGTTACACAGCATGCTTGTTGTTTCAGTTTCCAGAGGAGATGCATGGAACGAGTTATCCTGCAATCATCACAGAACACTCTACTGGTTTAATTCACTGCCACTTTACCTCGAATTGGAGACATTTGCATGAATGTGCAAGGGAAAAAAGTAGATATACTGTAAGCAGCACATAACAGTTTAATTAGCTTCAAGTGGCAGCACTAATATTTCAAAATCTAGAAATGACTTTGTGGACCAGCAGTTATCAGAGCTGGTACTAAGGAGCCAGTTTCAAAGTGAAAAGAGCAGTAATTTTAATACTTGTCCTATCTGATTCATAGTCAAAAGTAAACCAAGAAAGTGACAGGTATGACAAAAGGTGTGTCCCAGGATAAAGAGACAATAGCTCTATTCTGTTCACCATTGCCTCAGGTCTGGCTCCCTGTCTTAGTGGCCTTCCTAATACACTTGAGTGTCCAGACTTACTATGCCAACAGGAATGGGTGCCTTATACATTTTTTTGGTTATTTGTTCTGCCTCCAGTTTATTGTCATGTGATGCCACCATTGTTCATACCCACATGATGAGCTAATAACAGCAATGACAATAGCCCGTGTAAGCAGTGTGGCTCATAGTTGGAGTGCTTCAGTCCAGCAAAGACCTCAGGGGGAAAAACACAGCATTTTGAGAGAGTCATGATTTGATTTTGGTATTCTTTATTATTTATTTAGATTTTTCACTTTGCTTTGTCTTTTGGTTTTTGCGTTAGGAAGATCTGTGTATGATGTAAACAAAAGAGGCCTCTAACTCCAGTCCTGGAGGGCCGCAGTGGCTGCAGGTTTTCATTGTTACCCTTTTCTTAATTAGTGATCTGTTTTTGCTGCTAGTTAACTTCTTTTGAATTATTTTAATTGACTTGTTATTTAAGATTTGTTCCTCTGAATTGCTTTATTTCTTTCCTTAAGTGGCACCCAAACAGAAATGAAACATGAAGTGAGTGAGCCAACAGAAGACCAACAAAGTCAGGGCCTCAAACTCCAACCAATTTTGCTCCAACCAGTTGTTTAATTAGACTCTGATTCTTGTTGTTAATTTAACCCAATCCTTTAATTCCATGGCTTGTTGCTGCTCTCATTATGCAATTGCATACATTTCTGAAATTGTTGATTTTCTCTTTTCTAAGAGCACTGTCAAAATGTTTTGGGGACCTGAGCAGATCAACATTCCTGAGACCTTCATCTTTCTTTCTTTTCAGATATTGTATGATGGACACAGTTTGCTGGTCATATTTTGGCTCATTTTGTATCTCATTATTGTTTGGCTGCTAAAAGTAACAAGGGGTCTGAGTCTTCAAGAGCAAGTCAAATAAAATTAATTCAAAAGACGTTATTTAGCAGCAAAAACGGGTCACTCATTAAGAAAAGGGCTAGAAGGAAAACCTGCAGCCACTGGGACCCTCCAGGACCGGATGTTGGGGACCCCTGGTCTAAACCTACCTGACCATAACTATCCAAATATAAATAACTTTGGATAGATTACAAAAAAAGTGTCATCTGTGTGGCAGGTCAGATTTCAAAGCTCCTGACTGGAGGTTTGTCCACTTTAACATAGCCACTGCTTTAAAAATAAGGAAAGAAATGTGTCCACGCACCTACATCATTTGGATCATGGTGACCTCGGGTCACTTGTACTGTTACTGTAGCAAATCAAGAATGCCTCGATAATGCATTTGTCAGTCATCTAAGCAACTCGGTATGACTGAACCTGATTTTCAGTATTTGTGTGGCCAGGTTGTTGTATGAATGAAATTGAAATGCAGAAATGTAGCATGTCCATCGGTAAGAACCTGGGATGACCTGATAAAGGCAGTGTCAGGGCAGGTGGAGCAGGCGCAGTTGAACAGACTGCAGGGTAAGCCAGTTTGACAAAAACTAGTTAATATCGCTGGGGATGTGAGGGCAATGGTGCCTCATATCCCATTTGAACAATCATTGCAGGCAGTGGACACAGCAGAGCACAGCAAGGCCATGAGAAGCCTTAGGAAGAACAGCAATAATGAAGTGTGGTCAAGCATGGAGGTTGGGTTAAACCTGCGTATAACCAATGGTCCTTTTAACAACATCAACTCTTTGATAAAAATGGGTGAGGTGGGTGCTATGTTTTACAATGGCAACGACGTTTTGTTTCTTTGGACATGCAGGCCATGCAATATATTTAAGACCTCCCTTTGGTCCACATTTCCTGCAGTATCTGGTGGTTTTGCAGTTTACTGTTGCAAACTTAGAACCAGCCCATTATGTCCTCTTCAAATATATTATAAAAACATGTGACTGTTGTGGTTGTGCGAGGTATGATAACTGATCCAAAGAAATGTCGGGGCGCCTGCTGGGTCACCCTGTTTAATTTTCAAAGTAACAGAAGCGGCACACAATGCTGCATATAATAAGCGTAGCTCATAATAAAGAGTAATTAAGGAGATCAGGTCTGGTTCAGAGCTCCGTCTCTCTTAAGCATCAGTCCAGAATGAGACACCACCTTCTGTGTGCGCCTCAGATTTATAGTCCTCTGACCAGAAGGGGCGAGGTCATTTGCCCTCACTGAGCATCTTTTTCTGGCTGTGGGAACAAAAAGAGACGATACCATTAGTGACAGTGACCCCTCTTGTCCCAGGGTGGGCCACTGTTTGAACAAACTGGCTTCTCTAATGCTACTAGCTGCTTATCTTCAAGTCAAACCAAAGTTATCAACACCAAAAATAATAAAAGTGCTGCCACTTCTCTTGAGTGGTTGTGGTGTTCCAGCAGGATCAAGTGTGCTAGACTGTCTTAACATGTTACTTGTGTTGTAAGATGTCTATTAACGTGTGCTGGTTTGCTTTCCTGGATTCTACGACTTACCTGAGTGCAGCAGTTTTTTGAAGTCCACCAACAGGTAAGATATTAGTATTGCTGTTTTTATTTATTTATTTACAACATATATTTGCATGTGTCTATTCCTGGGGTGTTTGCCTGCCAAGTCTCTCATTTAATTCTGTTGCTTTTTACAATGATCATTTCTTTAAAGCTTCACACGTACATGCATATGGATTGAGGATGTCTGGTTTGTGGATTCTAAACTGAAAAGTGGGAACTTGTCGGAGAGATCATTTTTTCTTTCCTGTTATTAGTGATCAGAATGGCTTCTGGGCACCTCCTCTTAGCAGAATGGCCGCTGACTCAGATGCTTCTCAAGGAAAAGGCTCAGATGCTTCTCAAGAGTTTCACGGCTACACTGTCTGCTTCCTTTCTCTTCGCATCCTGCCTTTCTTTGTCTGTTAGTAATAGTTAGGTGGACACACAGTCAAAATTCATGTGATAGTTGGACGCATTAATCAAAATTATACATGAATGGACAGGAACTAATTCATGAATGAATAATAATTCTGTAAAAGACTGGGCAAATAATATCTAGAGGTTGAGAGTGTGCACTGCTACAGCATGTTGCTGCGCCCACCACACCACGAACCACCTCAGGATCCCAGATTAGGACCCGAGTGCAGCCGTCCAGTGGGTGACACCTCAGCACCACACTAGTTCAAATGGAGTGGGGCAGTGTGAGGGTGCCAATCCTGCCACAAATAATACATAAATGGACAAAAATGGTCACAGAGACTGACAGACACAAACAGAGAAAGGACAGGAACATTTGGCTGAGCAACTTCAAGTAAGCCATAACGGAGCCTCTAACCCTACGAGTGAGTTTACGAGCGCTCTAGGCAGTAATGCAAGCACATTTGAAATTTCAGAGCTGTTGGCTAAACACAGCAAACCACCATATCTGAGGATATGAGCAGCAGCTCACACCGCACATGTAACAATATTTACCAGATGAAGACTTGGCAACTGAGCGATGGCACAGTGAACTCAGCATAATGTCGAAATTTCTGACAAAACAGCTCAGCTGCTGCACTGAGGTTAGCAAGACACAAATTGAGAGGATGGTAGATTTAGAGGATGTTACACAGCTTTGTATTAAGGCCATGTGTCTTTCAAAATAACTGCAGATTTACTCTTTAGAATCACTGCACAGCAGAACTCATGGCAAGGGCATTCATTCACAGGGCAAATTGTGACACTCGCAAAGGACTTAAATGTCCCCTTGGTTTCAGTCACACCAGATGGTGCTCCTGCTATGACAGGAAAGCACAGGGGTCTTGTCAGTAAAATAATGCAATTCTTATCCTAGTTATTTTAAGTTTCGTTTTTGCATACTCTGAAAGGTCTTGTGCAGTAAATTAGCTGAAGGACGCTGTTATATCTATGGACAATAATATTGTACCAATAAAAAGGAAGAAGACGGAGACAGGTTCAAGGTAATAAACTTTAACAGGTCCCTTTTTTAGATTACACGTTGCACAGTCTTATATTTTATGTCACTTCCTTTAAGCTCCCCAATACCCATAATTCCTTATCACTATGGAATCTCCAAAGGTCCAGACTACAATATACTACAGACGCCTCGTCAGAGTAATGGACATTGTGGCTGAAGTGGCCAGCGTTATTCACACTCAGCTGCTGTTATATCACAGATTCATGTCATTACTTGTCCAGCTGCTGGTGTCTTGTGATGTTCTTCAGAGTGAAGTGAGATGATTAAGTTTTTTTTTTTTTTTTTTTGTTTTTTATTTCGCCTTATACAATTTCTTGTATTAGGAATTTGGTAGTTTTCGCATACCCCTTGGGGTCAGAGCGCAGGGTCAGCCATTGTACAGCGCCCCTGGAGCAATTACAGGTTAAGGGCCTTGCTCAAGGGCCCAGCAGAGCAGTGGTCTTTTTTTTTTGGCAGTGACGGGGATTCGAACCGGCAACCTTCGGGATACCAGCGCAGATCCTTAGCCTCAGAGCCACCACTCCACCCTAAAGTTAGGGAAAGGTTCTCAGCCGATTTCTGCCTTTACTACTTCAAGTCAACTGTTGTGCCTGTGACATTAACAAAACAAACCGGTTTTCAGAATTGAAGGACAAAATTAATTTGTCATTGCCAAATGACCCCGCAGCTCACCTGAATAAGCTGAATCAAAAATTGCAAGGCATAAGGGAAGAAGAACGTGTCAAGAACATGGGGTATAGTGTTGAACGTTTCAAAATGAAACTAGAACTGTTTGCAGTGCAAACGAAAGATGGTGGCTATTTTCAGTTTCAAAGCTTGAATGGGACATGTGAAAGGACCTTGGGACCGAGAATGAGAGAGGGAGAGGTTCAGATCCATCTTAAAGCCATACGGGAGAGGAAGTTTACTCACATTTTATTTATTCTGAAAAGGTTTGGTATGTTGCATAGTATGTTTACTTTCCATGTGGAGAAAATGAAGAATTTCAAAATACTTTGTAATTTATTTTAAGAGGAGCTTATCAACCTACAAAACAACTGTTGATTTCTGTATAGGAATTGTTGAAAGACATGCAGTAGCTGGTCACCAGCTGTGACTTCTGTGTGTAAAGGCCATCAGTCTTTGGCTCAGTTATACGGTACATGTGGGCGCACCTCCTCTGCAATGTGCCAAACTTAGTCAGGCTTTGAAGCAAGTCTTGTAGGCAGTCATCTGGGATCACAACTTTATTATGCTTTCACTCGCCTCTATCTGATTTAAACATCCAATCAACTATCGCATCACCACAAGCATTTTCACTTATGAAGAATTAACAATTTTATTTAATAGCCCATTGCAGAGAGTGTTTCTAGTTATTAAGTATACATTACTCACTAGCAGAATGACACACATGTTCTGTTTTTGTGTGAAGGCCTGATCTTCTACATTTGTGTCAGGTAAAGACAGTGGCATCTTTATGTGTGGCCCACTTTCAAACATATAAAGCTATGGCTCTTTGCAGAAAGTTATTGAGAATCACTGGAAAAGAGAGACAGATCCATCCATCCGCCCATCCATCCATCCATCCATCCATCACTATACCTGCTTATTCCAATCTGTGGTCGCAAAGGGCCTTAATCCAAAAATGGACAAATACATAAAGAAGTCTGACAAGGAGTTTATAAGAAATGTAATGATTTTCTTCATGTGGTACAATTAAATACTAAACAGGAATAGTTGCATCAAATATTTGAAATATTAAAATGTCTAAACACTTTTCATTTTCCACCACCAACAGAGTTCCATAGTGGGCTGGATATGTAGAAAAGATCCAAAATCAAAAATAACATCATAGTTGTAGTCACTAACCTTGAAATAGTCTAAAATGATACCCCACATGCTTACATTTGAAATTTGTCATTTTTAAACTTCACAGACTGGCTCTTAGAGGGCTAGGACGACCAGTTAAGAGTCAAATTTCAAAAATATTATCATATTGGTAGTCACAGTAGCATAAAACGACACTCCTAATGCCGTTATTACTGTTCCCTGTTTTTTGAAAGGTTTGTAAAAAGGAGTAAATTTGACCCCATGTATCCCATTAGGGATAAACCCCAGGGGTCATTTCATGTGAGTTGCACAACTTCAAGTCCTTCTAATCATTTTTGCTGAAGACACGTATTGGTTGACTCTTTATCATACGTGTGTCATTTTCTGCACATAGTATGGTCTAAAATGGCCTACAAATTGTAGTTGTTTGCATCTAGAAGCCCAAAAGTAGTGAGTGGGGAACCCCAAAAAGCTAGATGTCTTGCATAACTAGACATCAAGACGAGTCAAACGGTATATCATATATTGGGGTTTCCTCATGCTGGTGAGTGAGGAGGCACCAGACAACAAAAACAGAAGTGACTTTAAAGTATTCTTAAATAATTCTGAGTATAATAGACGTAAAAGTAGATGACGAGTGAAGAGACAGAGGACAAAATGGACTGAATAATTAAACTCATAACTGGATAAAAGACAGGATGAAACAACACATGAATTAGAAACAATAGGCTGATAGTTGGATAAGTGAAGAAACCAATTAATGATGTGACTGGATAGATGGACAGGTCAACATATCAAAGTTAGAATAGCTGATGGGAGACAACATCTTTCTTTAAGATACATTTATGAAACGAATCTTCTTCAGCTTTCACTAACATGGGTCTCCTCTTCCTTCAGTGCTGCAGCCATCAGCACAGAACCGGATATTGATGTTTGGGAAATCCTTCGCAACGCTCCAGCTTCAGCCTATGAGAAGATTGCTTTCCAGTATGGCATTACTGACCTACGTGGCATGCTGAAACGGCTGAAGAGAATGAAGAAGGAAGAAAAGAAAGGAACAGGTGAGCTGCTTGTTACTCAGCATTGACGGAGTTTAAACGAATACACAGAGTGCTAAATGGTTTTGCTTCTGTCTGGGAAACCTAGGAATGACAACCTGGAAAGATAAAGTAGTTACCCCATGTGCCTCTAACTGATTTCATCTCCCATCTCTCTCAGCTTTTCTAAAGAAGTTAGACCCAGCCTATCAGATAGATAAAGGTCATAAAATTAAGCTAATGGTGGAAGTGGCCAATCCTAACGCTGAAGTGAAATGGCTGAAGAATGGACAAGAAATTCAGATGAGCGGCAGGTAGGGGCATCTCTGTACTCCACTCCGAAATCCATTCATCTCTTTTCATAGGTGGAAATGCTTCTCTACACTCATTCACTGTTCTGTCTGTCTTCTTTTTCTTTCCCCAATCTGCCTCTTGTTCCTGGTGTCACATTGGATTCCCCCGCAGCAAGTGAGTTCTTATTTTTGGGAAACTCTTTTGAACACTTGTGTACTGTTCCTTTCATTTCCAAGTTCCTGAGTTTAACAAGAATGTAACAGAATATTGAATTACTGGGCTGCACAAAAGGTTGACAGGACTCTATAGAAAGAAGTGACTGGGAAGTTCCAAAGTTCTTTAGACTACTATTGGGCACATGTGGAGTATCTCAACATATAGCCTAGCTGGCCAGCAAAGGTCTCCTCTATACTGTCACCAGAGTGCATCACCTACTCATTAATTAAGCCCATTAAGCATCTACTGACTAGTATAAGTATGGACTCCACCCCGGCACCTCCATCCTCTTGCTACTTGCCTGTACCTCCACACTGCTAGTCTTGTTATATGGTAACACTAACTTTACAGGAATCACACAATTAAGGATGGAGGAGTATAAAGCGAACAAGCACCTAGGGGTGTACTCTTGCATTGTGCTTCTGAGCCTGTGCTAAAGTATTTTAAGGGCATTTTTTAGATTTCTGCATGCTGATACCTTTACTGATCTCAAAGAGGAACTGTAACTGCTGACACTTAACAGTACTTAGTGCTACCAGTGATTTATTATTGGCATGACTTGGGAGTCCCACAAGCACAAGTCCCAAAAGCACTTTCACTGGTTGCTCTCTAGGGCTGGAGAACACCATCACAACCTTGACTAGACACAAAAAGGGCCTTGAAAAAAGTTTATAAGATAAAACGTTTATTTCAACAAAAGGCTTTTCAATGCCCAAGGCTCCTAAGAGCACAAAGGAATTGCCTGAATAGGCAAGGCAATCCACAGGCAACAAAGTCCCAATATAGAATCCAAAAATCGCAGTCGAAAAGTGAGCACAGATTTAAAAAAAATCCAGAAATCAAAAAGCACAAGCACAGTAACAAAAGAACACTCCGCTCCATAACAAAATCATAATGAACCACTAGGAACTGTGGAAGGCCCTCCCTTAAATAGGGTGGAGGGCAGGAACTGATGGTGATTGGCAGGTGGCCCCACCCCTTGGGGAACCACCCACAAAACACATGGGACTTAACCTAAGCCATTCCTCTTTACAAATACACACAAAGAAACATGAACATAATAAATAAAAGAAACATTAATACAAATAAATTACATAGTCAATATGAACAAGAAACACAGCTTCTAACGCCAGCCAGGGTAGAAATGCTGCCTGAAACATGACAATTACACATGGTACATGAATGAAGGGCTTGGAGTACAACTCACTCTCATAACTAATATCACCACTCCTATTTTAAGGGACAGTATGGTGAGTGATAGTTGCTTAAAAAATAAAATTTTCTTAATATACCATAAATACGGCAGCTTCATTGCTGCTGCTGCCTTCATAATACAACAGGGTGTGCCTCAGTGTATGGCTTGGCTAAAGACAAATGTGAAATTTGGCACTGTATTGGTATTTCTCACAAGAGAGATTTTTGTTTTTTCTTCAGAATATGGTTTTATGTTCATTCACCCATCTTTATTTAAGGTCTCCATGTATCAGTTCATTATTAAAAAGGATTTGCATGCCAGTTCCATACTGTTCACTTTGTACTTTAGGGAACCTACAAGAGTGTGTCACAGTGCTGTGTGTTATCCTCGACCTCTAACGTTTGCTTTGATTGTTCTCTACCGTCAAACTTGGTCTTTGTTTGTGAGCTCCCAACGTCAGATATCCTATAACTCTTCTTCTCTGCCCAAGTTAGATACATCTTTGAAAATGTGGGTAACAAAAAAATCCTCACCATCAACCACTGCTCACTGGCTGATGATGCAGCTTATCAGTGTGTCATCGGTGATGAGAAGTGTTTCACAGAATTGTTCGTTAAAGGTGGGTTGCATCTCTGCATTAGCGTGACTGCAATAATATAAGGGGAAGCAGAATAAATCAGTATTTTTACACTGATTCAACTTAATCTGTTCTCCATAGAGCCACCTGTCCTGATCATTCATGCCCTGGAGGACCAGATGGTGATGAAGGGGGAGAGAGTGGAGTTTGAATGTGAGGTCTCTGAGGAAGGTGCACAGGTCAAGTGGTAAGTTTCTAATCCACTTGTGGCCACAATACCATATGGTTACATTTATTAAATAAGCAGCCTAAGGATGTAGAAGTAGTAGCATCATCATATGTACAGAGTACAGTGAAATAATTACTTGCATGTTTGGCCAACAAGCAATTCACAGCCATATTCCAGGGCAAAGCATAACAAGAATGTATGAGGGCACAGGATACCTGATGAGCTTGATTCTTTAATCCCTCAGGTAAGGCTGAAGGACTGAATGTCAACTGATGGATATCAGATCAGTGCGGTAACCATGATGAAGGTCAAAGCAAAAAGCAGCAAAACGCACCAAGTCACAAATAATGCAATTACAGTTTCTGTAACCACAAATCTTGATTGCAAAAAATGATGTGGGGGCACCACCTGAGCACCACGTCACCATCATTTTTTGCTCTGGCTGCAAGCTTGACTCCACTGTAAATACATCTGCCTTAACTTATGTCTCACTTTCTGCATGTAAAATGTTTTTCCTTGCGTCCCAGGGAGAAAGATGGAGTTGAACTGACTCGTGAAGAAACCTTCAAGTATCGCTTCAAGAAAGATGGGAAAAAGCATTACCTGATCATTAACGATGTAACAAAAGAGGACTGTGGCCACTACAGGGTGAAGACCAATGGGGGAGAGTCTGTAGCCGAGCTCTTGGTGCAAGGTGTGTTCCATTTTCATACCACTGGCTCCAACACTAGCTGTTGCAATCCTCTCCATAGTATAGCTGGCCGATATGTTCTCCCAGGTTCGAGACATCTGGAACACAGTGCTTTTATAACTCCAGGACCCTCCTGTTAATGCCTTCATACCTCCTAAATTTCCTGTATATCCCAGTGGACCTTGTTTCTCTATCTCTCTCTCTCTCTGGTTTCTTTTTCTGGTTGTCTTTATTGTATTCTGAAATGTTTTCCTGAGACTTTGCTATGCATCTAACACAGTATGACAGTGTTTGCTCTGTGCCTACCTCCACTGTAACATCCAAAGCATTTGTTTATTTGACAGAAAAGCAACTGGAAGTTTACCAGAACATCGCTGACCTAACCGTGAAGGCCAAGGACCAGGCTGTGTTCAAATGTGAGGTGTCTGATGAGACTGTCAAAGGCGTGTGGTATAAGAATGGTGTGGAAGTGAAAGCCAGTGAAAGAATTCAAATCACTCACATTGGCCGGTGAGCAGGCTTGGATTTTATAACTTAGTAAGATAGTAGGGGCAAACGACTGTAATTATACTCCAATTCAAATACTTCTATCGGCCCCAATGCTAATATGAAAACTGGTGTCTTTAGATCTTCCATACCATTCCTCCGCTCTTCCCCAGACCCCACAACCTATGCAGTTAATCTGTGACACAAGTAACACACAGCAGACTTACTCCATATGAATTATTCATGTCCACAGAATTCACAAGCTCACTATCGATGACGTGAAACCAGAAGATGAAGGGGACTACACGTTTGTTCCGGAAGGCTATGCCTTTAATCTTTCAGCCAAACTGAATTTCCTTGGTAAGACTAAACACTGCAACGCTTGCGCTAGTACACCTTAACTCGAGTTCTTGTGCTACCATAGAAGTCGCTGTTTTGCTTCCAACATTACTGAACTTAAGACATTTTTTTTAATTGGTTTACTCTCTTTGCAGAGGTGAAGATTGATTATGTTCCCAGACAAGGTAAGATGAACTACATCTTTCTATTCATATGATCCCTATCTGCTCTCTATTAATATCAACGTAAGAGCACAATGATGGAGATTTAATATCTTCTTCTCTAGTGCCTGTAAGCAATAACTGAGTGTCAACCTTTGTTTCAAGCATATAGTGAAGTCATGGGATATATGACTTTATAACAGTATGATGATTGCAATGAAAGGGCTGGTTGCCACTGTCTCTAGTAACTATCACCATTACTGGGAGAGAGAGGAGGTTGGGAGCATACAGTGATTACCCACCACATGACGAACCATCCAGTGAAAGGTTTTTTACAGTTTCTGGAGTGCCAATCCTGCCACCAACCCCCAAATTTTCTCTTGCAAGTTGGAGGAGCTGCTTGTAGGGCGTTTAACGTCATACCCGGGATGGAGCAATTCCAGGTTAAGGGTCTTGCTCAAGGGCCCAACTGGATGATCAATGTTTATTTGTAGTACATGGTGTGAATGATTTCAGGTTGCATACATCATCAGTATATATTAGAGATAAATCAGAACTCAGCCTGTGTCACCTTTATTCACAAAAAGTGACATTCATCTTCTATAAAGCCCTTATTGGGAACAATGGAAACTCAGACACAATGAAAAAAATCAGACGATGGCAACAGTAAATCAGGCTTTTTTCCCATATATACTAGAAGTAGGAGGAGGTCAGCTTCTGTTGACAGTACCTGCTGACAGTAACTGCTACTCAACGTGTAACCTTAGTACCTACTGAGAGTGAGGTCAGCTTTTATCTCTGGCACCGACATGGTAGCTCAGCATGCCCAGTATTACCAGGAGTGATGAGAGGAAATTGTCTGTAATGTACTTGTTAGAAACAATGAGGACTCATCCTTTATGGCAGTGTGTGATTACAGTGTAAGGAGTCCGTGTGTCAACAGTACATCTATAAGGAATAATTGAAAGAGAACCTGTATGAAAAAAAATCTGAAGGTAATGAAAAGTTTCCACCTATCCTCTCTATATACTGTATAATGGAAGTGTTGCCAGGTCATCTACTATCCCCATCATTTATCAGATGTGGCGAGAGGCCAGCCTCTGTTTACAGTAGCTACTTGGAGTAATGGGAATTGAGCTTATAGTATTATCTAGTGATGATGGAAGTCCATTTCTCTGCTGCTTACCCATTTAGATAGTGGTAAGTGAGCCTTTGTTCCCAAGGCCTGCAGAGTACAATGAAATATCTGTCTTTGACCCAAACACCATTAGAATTTGAATTTGTCCTAGGTGTGAAAATTGAAAGTACACCTTATAAGAAGAAATTAGGAGTTGTGGTGGGCTCATCCCTATCAAAGTCCAGGCAGTGTTCAGAAGCCATTAAGAAGGCAAACAGAATGTTTGGTTATATAGCATGATGTGTGGAGTACAAGTCCAAGGAAGTTCTGCTCAAGCTTTATAACACACTGGTGAGGCCTCATCTGGAGTACTGTGTTCAGTTTTGGTCTCCAGGCTACAAAAAGGACATAGCAGCACTAGAAGAGGTCCAGAGAAGAATGACTAGACTGATTCCAGGGCTACAGAGGATGAGTTATGAAGAAAGATTAAAAGAGCTGAACCTTTTCAGTTTAAGCAAAATAAGATTAAGAGGAGACCTGATTGAAGTGCTTAAAATCCTGATGGGAATTAGTACAGTGGATGGAGACTGTTATTTTAAAATCAGTTCAATGAGAACATGAAGACACAGTTGTTAAGGGTAAATTTCGCACAAACATTAGGAAACGTTTCTTCACACATGGAATACATTACCAAGTAGTATGGTGGACAGTAAGACTTTAGGGACTTTCAAAACTTGGATTGATGTTATTTTAAAAGAATTAAGTGGATAGGACTGACGAGCTTTGTTGGGCTGAATGGCCTGTTCTTGCCTAAAACATTCTAATGTTCTAAAGATAAATTCATTCAGCCTTAGCCCAAATGCAGATGGACAGTAATGGGACATTTCTGGTAGTATAACGATGGAAGTCTGTTTTACGTTTCCAGTCCTACTCTTGTAGTAATTTCTGCATTATTTGTCAGACCTGATTGGCCTATAAAATCTAAAAGCATCTCATCAATTGGTACTCCTAGTTAAATTCTTTTCATTTGAAATCTGTTTGGTTTTAACATTAGCATTTGTATCATTACTTTTGTCAATAGATCCTCCTAAAATCCACCTTGACTGTGTTGGCCACACTCCTGAAACTACTATTGTGGTAGTGGCTGGGAATAAGCTTCGCCTGGATGTTCCAATCACCGGAGACCCGGCTCCAACAGTTGTCTGGACCAAGGCAAACACGGTATTGACCACACCGCCCTCCTTGCTGCATGGTGTAGCCTTTCTCTTCCACAAAGCAGAATTGTGCAGACTTACACCCTCTGAGCATATCCTGCCTCGAGTAGTGCTGACTGCCATGGCTTGCATGTTCTCTCAGTAGACAATCTTACACAGTATTTGAATTCAAATAAGAAAGCAAAGGGGTATTTCACTAATACTTAGTCAATAACAACTTGACAGAATTTCTGGCAAGTCGTAAAAAAGGTAAGTGGACTAAGACCCTAGACTACCAGTCGTCTTTAAGGAGGAATGCACTAATGAAAAGTGAGTACTGAGAGGAGTGGCTTCCCACTGAACATAGTGTGTGGAATTGCACATATCTGTGAACAGATGTTACCTCCATAGATCACGTCAGCTTCTGTTTAGGTGATAGAGGTAAGTTGTAATGGCCCAGTCTGATCCTGCACCACCTCTCCTTAAGTATCCATTTAGGGAAAGGTGTCTCCTCTCAGGCTGCCACTCAAGCAGAGGTCTCACAGTCAAAGCCATTCAGGTCTTAAGACAAACAATGACAATTAATCCGCACTGTTCCCCTCATCATTCGTTAGCTAAGTGACAAAAAAGGTTGCTTTCCACCTTACATAACACATGCCATCCCTTTTTGAGTTCCACAAAGTATGTAACATTCCACTTCATTTGCACTCAGATATCTTGGATGAAGTCAGTTTATTAAAGAAAAATGTATACTTAAAGACATACAAATCTGTTAAGTAAATGGAATATGCCTTGGAAAAGACAATGGGACAAAAATTTCAGGGTCCTCATTTGTAAAGCTTGTGTATACACAAAGTGAGACCAGAAATATGTGCACAAAACATCCCACACAAGAATCAGCATTTATAAAAGAAAACGTGTGTATATTTATGGCAATTCTCAGTCATGCATACTCAACATTTTGGAGAAACTAGGAAAATGACGACGTCCAAGATTAAGTAGGGAAATGCAGGCAAGTCAGCTAAATGACGACACACATACGTAATAATTCATATCTCCAAGCTGTTATTATAATGTGCATTGACATGACAAATATATTACATGTCAAAAGTGATGAATATGATGAGCAGATTATCAAGTTCTCATTTAAGAGGACCAATACTTCATTTTTGTTTTTGGTTTTTCATCTATTATATCGGCTACCTGTTGTCACTTGTCATGGAACTGGCCGACACATCAGGAGTATCTCAGTGAAGCTTCACTCCATCATGTCTGCTGTGCTTGGAAGCCTTTAACCAACCATCGAGGCACTACATCCAGTTTTCGTATGGTGTGGGTGTACATACATAAAACCCAACATGTTTTTGCCTACATAAAGAGGCAATTTACAGTAGTGTTCAGTCCTCCTAACATAATCGGTACAATTTACTGCACCCATAAGAACACCTAGCGAGAATGTGGCAACTTTTGTTAACTGTGAGCAGTGACATTCCATTAACGCACAAGTCATTTGTGATGCTAAGAAGTGGCTGATAAGTATTAGGCTCAGTGGCCTAAATCTACCCATGATTCATTTATTCTGAGGCAAAGTAGCTTTGACAGACATGGTGGTGCTGTATGTGGTGGCTAGTTTGGTGGTAAGGTAACTGGCTGAACTCTCAGTTTTATAATGTGACCTTCATTATTCATCGTAACAGCAACCATGTCATTACATGTACCAAGTAATAGTGGCTGTCCACTCAGACACTGGCACCTGATGCCTTTCCCTGACTCCCAGAACACAGATGAGAAGCGCTATAATGCCTCACATGATGTTGCGGAGCACAGCTAGATATTCTTGAATGCAGGTGATGAGGTCTCGACGCATCAGCTGGGAGGCTGCTCTACTAGCCAATGAAGTTCTGCAGCATTGTGATTGCATATGGATGAGGTTAATTAGCATGTTCCATATATGGATGTTTCAGGGTGGCATTCAAGGCACACTCATGCACACATATTTACAAGGTAATTGTAATTTATAAAGGGCAAATTGCTTAAAAATGTGTGTACGCCAGGTTTTATAAATCAGATGGTTTTTTTTGGCGTACGCATTTCTCTGTTTTATTGGTGTGCAAATATTTTCATCCTCAAATCCACCCTGTTTTATAAATGAGGCCCAGGTCATTTCATTTGTTGTAATAGGGTTGCTCAGTCAAAGCACATGTGGGAAGAATGGAGTACAATAAAATAATTTAAAAAGCTCCATCGGATCCAGTCACAATGTGTTTTTTTTTTAATTTTCCATACCAAGATTAGATCAGACATGCATGTCATTGCCACTTCAAGGAGGTGGCTCCTAATAGTCTACCAGATTTAGCCATGAAGTTGTCATTGAACACAATGTCTTCAGATTATTATGAGCAGGAATATTGTCACGCTGCATGGTAAATCATGTTTTTGACACTGTGCGCATTCTTTTGTCTTTGTCTTTTATATGGCACATATAAACACCATGCTTGTAGGTACAGAAGGGTGTGTAAGCTGAAGAAGAACAGGATTTGAGGCCTCAGATCATGCTTCCCCTTAAAAACTGAGAAACTACTTTGTATTCTGAGCCTAACACAGTCCACTCCGATAGTGGCACAAGCCGGCCTGCCCTGCCACTTGACCAGTTCCTCTCTTTTCTACATTTCACTGCTGCTGCTTCATGGCTCTGCTTTACTTATGTAGGGTTTAACTAGAATGCTGAAGACTGATGATCCTGCAGACCTGGATATTTCTGCTGACTTGTTGAAAGACGGGCAAGTAAGTTCAATCAACCAGAATGACACCTGCCTATTCACCAATAAACAGCATGCAGATAAAATGGGAACACAAATGTAAACGTTTGTAGTACAGGCTAAAAGAAGGCCAACAGTGGGGGAAGTTGAAGGCTGCAAAAGGGGTGGGGGGGGGGGTGGACTGGTCTAGTAAAGTCTGCACACTGAAGTGGACCCAAAGGCAGGAAACTAGACGGTCTTCTTCCTGAACTCTGGATTATGGTAAGTAGTGGGTGGACTGGTCAGCTATCAAACTCTTCAGGATGTAGTGTACACTAGGGAATGCGCCTGCTGAGCTTAATGTGTGCAGTAGACTAATGTGCTCATATTTGTGTGTTTGGAATGAATGGACACAGAGATCTGAGCAGGAGTATCAGTCTGCAGGAGAATGGAAAACTGGCTTAATTCCTAGTTTAGCTGTCTGCTTTTTGTGTATTCTCTAGTTATGTAATAATGCAGTGATGCTGCAGCCTTAAAGAGCTTCTAGCACCACGGCAACTGTTCACTGAATTTTATATAAGCATTGACAGTATATTTGAAAGTTCTGAACAAAGATGGGATCCATTTCTGAATCCCCACTCCCAGCTCAGCTTGGATGCCAGTTTCCTTATAGGTAAGGTTACAGTGGTATGATATGGTGTCCATGAACCATTGTTAAGGCGAATGAACATTTTGACCCTGGGATGGCAGATGAAGATTCTTGCAATTTTGCCCTTCCCCTAAAAATGGTGACTTGCAAGCACTGTACTTTTCCCATTTCCACAGCTTTACACTGATTTAGCAGATCAATGGAAAGGTTGTGGCTGAAATATAATTCTGAGTTCTCCAATGAATGAATGCCTTTGTATTCTAATACAGAGTTTCTCAACCTTTAAGTATTTGCGACCCGAGTTTTCATAACAGTTTTAATCGCACCCCCTAACCCTAACCCCCCTAAATTGTGAATTTCCCATTGGGATTAATAAAGTATCTATCTATCTATCTATCTATCTATCTATCTATCTATCTATCTATCTATCTATCTATCTATCGTTTTTTTGAAACCCTAATAAAATTTATTCCTATATTTTTTGCTGCCGATACACCGCTACAAGTTTAAAATTTTCCTACGAATAGCGAAATTACGCCACATATGGCAACATTCGCGCCCCCTTCTTTGTTACTTTGTGAGCCCCACAGTTTGAGAATCGCTGTTCTAACGGAAAGTCACTCTCTCTACTTACTTGTACCCTGTCATGATTCTACTCTCCTTTCCCAAGGTGATCTCCAACAAGGATGGCCGGGTCCATGTGGAGACATTCAAGGACCACTGTGTCTTCACCATTGAAGGAGCAGAGCGGCAGGATGAAGGGTTCTACACTGTGGTGGTGAAGAATCCTGCGGGCGAGGATAAAGCAGACATCAATGTTAAAGTTGTGGGTATGTTCCCCATAGGAAACTCTGACTGTCCAAGATATGTTGAGGCTGCTCTTGGTATGATGCTAAAAAAGAAAGTACAGTTGTGCACACTAATGCAGATGGTGATGTGATTGGATATTGGGGTACCCACCCAAGGCCTGCAACAGCTGAACCTGCTGTGTAACAGGGTCAGAAAATACAGAAAGGTAAGTGAAGGAAAAGTCCAAGCTTCATCCTGTCCGTGACAGCCCCAGCCACTTACTGTATACGCTGCACTCAAATCAGTTCAAGTTCTAAGCGAGAACTGTAATCCATATGGAGCATCATGTCAAAAATTGTTTAGCAGTGATATATGTCCTGCTTCTTGGCACAGACAAAAACTACTGATGCCTACAATTATGTATCTAATTCCTCTGTGGTGACGTTGAGAGGTCCACAGTTGCTACACCACCTTGCGTGCTTTAATACCTTGTCTTCTTTGAATGCAGATGTTCCTGATCCTCCAGAGGCTCCCAGAATTCTCAGTCTGGGAGAGGACTGGTGCAACATTGAGTGGGACCCGCCAGCCTTCAATGGTGGCCAGCCAGTCCTAGGTAAGAGTTAGAGCCAGAAAGCTTACGAGGAGTATGTCAAAACCAGTTGCTTAATTGGGCAATCTGCTTGTAAAAAGGTATCTTTTGGCACATATTGCAAAATGGACCACCTAGTGAGAAGATCCCCAAAAATTGAGGAGGTGCTGTGGGTAACACTGTTCACTCACAGTTCCAGAGCCATGGGTTCAAAACCCGGTCTGGTCACTATCCATGTGTTAACCAGGTGTTTGTGGATGTTCTCCAGGAATTCCCTTTTCTACCATCACAAATATATACGTTATATACAAGTTATATGATGTGCCAACTCTGATGTACTGTAAAGAGTGAGGACCACCAATTAACCCACCATGCACTTCTTTGCTATGTGTGAGGAGAGCTGGAGTATCCAGAGAAAATGTCACACCGACATGTTAAGAATGTGCAGAGAGGATACAAGACTTGAACCCAGAGCTCGGGATCTGTGGGTCAGCAGCGCTATCTACTGCACCACCTCTCGCCAATTTATGTCAATTATTCAATATGTTTCTATTTAGAACCTTTAAGACAATTTCTTTTTTTGGAAATTGTTGACCAAATTCGTTACATTAATTTTTTGGGAAATTTAGTAAGTTATTGGAGAAAGTACAGCCCTGCTTTCTTTTTCTTTTTTTTTCTTGAAATAATAATAAATAATAATTTATTATATTTATATAGCGCTTTTCTCAGTACTCAAAATGCGAACCCACAATCTTCCACAGTCTCATTACTGCGAAGCAGCAGCACTACCACTGTGCCACCTGTATTACTTGTTTTTTGTACACATGAATGATTTTTGGTAGCAATCAAGCAATCACTCAGGTATCTCTTGATGTTTCTTGATGCTTTACAGGCTACGTGCTTGAAAGAAAGAAGAAAAAGGGTTACCGGTGGATGCGGCTCAACTTTGACCTTCACAAGGAGCTAACCTATGAAGCAAAGAGAATGATTGAGGGCGTGGCTTATGAAATGCGGATATATGCCGTGAACGCCATTGGCATGTCACACCCAAGTCCAGCATCTCAGCCCTTCATACCAATTGGTAGGTGAAGGTAGAAGGGATAATGGGTGGGCGCAGATATGGTGGAGTGCTGATATGTGGTGTATATAGGAATGGAGAAAAAAGCAAGGGGTACTGTGAGCACAGACAGTGTGGAGGGAGGACACATGCTAGACGCTGTATGCTGCCAGCTCATCACATTTGAAGTGCCACACGACACTCATCAACATTCATCTTCATCCTTCCTCTATTTTGGAGGTGAAAACAAGGATCTGTCAGAGACGCTGAGTTATTTATAGCTTGGATCGGACCCACACCCCAATGTACTACAGTATGTGAAGCAGCTCATCTCTCCTTCAGGGACAGCTGGTTAGACAAGTATCTTTTCCAACCTCCCCCCCCCCCCCCCCCCCCCCCCTCTATAAATAATCCCATATTTACCAGTTATGTGTCCCTGACGAGAGAAGAAAAGGGAACAGGACTCTTATCACCACAGTGCCACACTTCAGACCAGCTGCCAAGGGAAACTGCCGATAAAGAGTGTTCATCAAGAATGACAAAACCGAAACTTCCGAAAGCTTCAGAAAAGAAGCCAGCTCAGCAAACAGAGTCTGCACCTGCCGCCCCAAGTGAAGCTCCAAAGGACAAAAAGCTGGAGAATGCTGGACCAGGGCCGTCTGCAGAGGAGGAGGCTCCCCATACTGGATCAGTGCCCTCGGCACAAGCAGAGACCCCCCACAGTGAATCAGGGTCTTCAGCATCGGAGGAAATTACTCCTACTAAACCTAAGATGGCACAAAGTAGGCTTTAATAGCACTTACCACTCTATTTATTGGAATGATTCCCATCTCCAGCTTTGAGCAAGACTGCTGACTGGGGATAGGAAACCTTCCATACAATCAGCTTTAAAATTAGCCGTATGGTAGTGTCTCCCACAGCAGGGGCTCAAGCTCTGCCCGGAATGGCAAGCACACTGTGGGTATTACTGTGTCATAGTGTAGCATGGCATGTAAGCTTATCTGTAGGATCTTTTCTAGGAGGTTTCTTCTGTCCTCAAATTTATTCCCCACTTTTGGGGTGCCTTTGGTGTGGATTTTATGTATGCTGTACAATCTTAAATTATGTTTTTGAGTTAATTCAGTGACTGTAGATTTGCCCAGTCTGAAGGGGCTCTTTAACCGACAGGTATTCTGTCCCAGGTGGGCATCTGCCAAGATAGAAATCAGCTTTGTAGTAGGAAAGTCATGCTTGGAAGAATGAGAGAATGGTTTCTTTTGGATAAATCTGCCTCACTGTTTCCCGGGTCGTCATCTCATGGGTGGATTGTCACAAGCTTAGCGTATTGCCTTGTGTGCATGCACACTGTTTCATATGATATAACAGCTTCATTCAGAGAACCACAGTACACTGACCATCAGCTCATGCATGGCACCTCCACATGTAGTGCTGTCACTGCAGGAGGGACGGTAACAATTTGAGGTTTACTTATTTGTACGGGTGCACCCCCACCTTAGCATGCGACTTGGACACGGAGTGAAAATGTCTGTTCCTGCCATCCAGGTCTCATGCTGGCTCTTCATCTGCTCTCTCACCCACTAGCACCACCCGGCGAGCCCATGAACCTGACTGTGGATGACATAACGGACACCACTATCAATCTTAAATGGAGACCCCCAGAGCACATTGGAGCAGCTGGCCTGGATGGTTACATCGTTGAGTACTGCAAGGAGGGCTGTAAGTATGGTACCTGCTTGTCTTGTCCTGAAAAATAAAAGGGGGGTGAAGCTCTTCAAGGTCTAAGAGGATCAGCAAGGAACCTGAGACCATGCCTGCCTCCACGCAGGTTTACAAATGTTTGAGCAAAGGCTGGACCTTTTTTTCTCATTGTTGAAACTAAAAAATGAAGCAAAAGGAAAAGTCTGAATGGGTTAAAAGTTTGCTTTGCCAATCTGGATTCATATATAAGTGGCAGTGTTGGTATTGAGAGGCAGTGGTGGATTTAGGTAAGCTTTTACATGGGCTGCCCACCCAAGGCAGCATCTTTCTGGGGATGTTATTCAGAACAGTGATTACAGCCTAAGTCGGTCAATCCATTAGGGGCGCCATTTTTGAGACTTACGGGTCGCTCACTTATGATGTACACAGAATGGTGTCAATAATGTCACTGAAGGTGGCACGCACTACAGACAATGAGGGAGGAGATCCGTCCTCTCCCTCCACCCCCCGGTTGTCGTAGTCTAGTAAAACAGTTTGTGTGCCATATATTTAAGGTAATGGGTGTGTGCTCAGTAAATTCCACAATATGTACACAGAGGGGGGCCATTTATGTAACTAAAGAGGCACGCACTCCGGACACCCCATGGTTGTCCAAGTCTAATATTGACTGCCTGTTATGGACTCTGTGGGGCGATCCCCCCATCCCTACACCTCCACCTAGGGCTCTAAATGAGCCTCAGCCGGCACTGCGGAGAAGAACATAATACAAACATAGATAGGTGAGGCTGGGCACATACCCCTAGTTTAACTGTCTCCCACAACACCACAGACTGTGGCATGGGCATGATTGTCAATTTTGATTCTGCTTAGTAATTTTTTTTCTTAGAGTTTGAATTTTTCTTCTGTTTCACTTTCATTTTGATGTTATATTTTCGGATTCAGCGGGTTGGAAAATGGATGGATGGATTTTCTTGTCAGACTTGTAGTTTATTTTATCATTTTGAATTTTACTACTCTACAATACGAACTTGCTGTAATTGGGCACCTCCACTTTTTTGTTTGTGTCTGTAAGACGTGGCTGTTTGTTGTCAGAGGTCTCATCATATGACCACAAATGCAATATATAAGCCTGTGTTAGCCGTCCGTCTTTGTCTAAAATTGTAGATTTAAAACCAAAACACTTTTTGAGTGTTTTACCTTTCTAAATCTTGCTATTCAGACCTTTGCTTTGTTTCTTTGACTACAATTCCTGTGTTACATATTAAGCTTCGCTGCGATTCTTTGTCTTTCTGGGTATAACCTTCGCCAGTTCTTTAGTTGATATTTCCCTTCTGGTCCTTTGTCCTTTGGCCTAATCGGCTTGCCAAATTTTCCATCTTTTGGTAGAACACCAGGGTAACACTTCTTCTTGTTTTTTTAGCCAATGAGTGGGTGCTCGCCTTCAAGGACCCCGTTGATAAAAACTCTGTTACTGTCCGGGACCTCCCGACTGGAGAGAAGCTACAGTTCCGTGTCTGTGCTGTCAACATAGCTGGGCCCAGTGCACCAGCCACTCTCAACCAGGCGGTCACCGTACGTGAAATTGCTCGTAAGTATGCAAACCCCTGGATGATTGCTTTTTTTTTTTTTGCTAACCAAGTTCTGAAGGCAATTTGGGTTTGAGAAGTGGGTTGTAGTGGGGGGTTCTTAATGATTTCCAGTGTTCCCCTTTAAGAAAATCTTATCCATCCACTGACTGTCATCAGAGTGCCATGTTTTTCAGTAAAAGAAAGTATACCTGACCCAAAGCTGCTCAGAGTCAAACACTCGAGTTTTCCATATAGATGTTGTGTCAGGAGACAATCCCAGTAGAGGGTACACATAACCTGACCTGGCTTTTTTATGGCTTCACTTCAGTGGACACTTGGGTCATGCAGATCCAGATGAACACAGTTTAAGCACATGAAACATCTGGAGTTATGTGTGCACTTGCTCCTTTAAATGAAGGACTGCCAGGACATGGGAGAAGTGAAAACTGGGGCTGACGAAGCAGCTGCATGGAGTCACTTCAATTCCATAGTCTAGTATGGGTTTAAAAATATAGCGTCTTCATTGACTGTCTGCGGGGGTTACAAAGGGGATCTTAGGTAGGAGGGTGGCACTAACTTCAGGCTATGAGTGTTCATTTTAGACTAATAAGGATTTATGTTTGGGGCTGCACATTGGTTTGTGTATTGCCTCACATCTATAGACGCTTGGGTTCGATGTCTTTGATTGGTCTCTGTGGAGTTTGCTTATTCTGCTCATGTTTGCATGAGTTTTCTCCTCAGTTCTTCCCAAATTCCAAAGAAATGTGTATTAGGTTCATTGATGTCTCAAATGAGTGAGTGTGGGTATGCAGTTGAGTAAGATTTGTGTGTCACTCACATTGCATACCATCCAAGTTTTGGTTTGTGGATGGCAGTGCATATTGCTGGAGTACGATCAGACTCCCAGAGACTCTGAAAAAGAAAATGAAGCATGAGAAAACAGATTGGTCTTTGTTTTTAACTCTGGGCTTCCTTCATCAGATGTGCATGTAGACATTGTTCCACTCACATAAAATCAGTGTTGGCTTCTTGTGTCCTTCTTTGTATGATGATGCCACATATACTGTATTTAACTTTTTCCTGCAATATTGGAACTTTGGCTTGACACAAGTGTTGGCCTTCTTTCTTGATTCCTGGCTTCCCAGGAAATGCTCCTCTTTAGAAACATATTTACATAGGACTGAACTTATGAGTCTAAGTATCTGGGCTTGCGAGTGTCCTGATAAAAACCAAGATCCAGGCCTTCACTGACCTCTTAGGCACAGCCATCTGAAGTGTGTCTGATTGCAGAGAGAGTGTCGACTTTGTCAAGAGGTTTACTTACCTTGGCAGTGACATTCATGTCTCTGGTGACTCTTCCTATGAAGTCAGTAGACGGATTGGGAGAGCATGGGGGATCATGAGGTCACTGAAAAGGGATTTGTGGTGCTTCCAGCATCTTTGCAAAAGGATGAAGGTCCAAGTCTTTAGAGTCCTGGTGCTTCCTGTCTTGCTATATGGTTGCGAAACATCGATGCTATCCACTGACCTGTGACGAAGACTGGACTCCTTCTGTACTGGGTCTCTTCTGAGAATCCTTGGGTACTGCTGGTTTGACTTTGTGTCAAATGAGCGGGTGCTCATGGAGTCCTGAATTAGGCACATTACCAGCATTGTGAGGAAGCATCGGTTATAGCACTACAGCCATGTGGCGCAATTCCCCGAGGTTGACTGTTGAGGACCAAGCAGCTGGGCCAGGCCAAGGAGACATCCATATAACACCAGGCTGCAGCAGAAAGAGGGTAATTTCTGGAGGGTGAGACTGTACTGCATGTCTGCCTGGGAAGTTGCTAACCAGGATTCTGAGTTTTTTCATCATGTGGTGGGAGCGGCAATGTGCTGTACCAGTGCATGCTTCCCAACCTGACCTGACCTGAACTTTACACCTAGGAGCTGCACTCGTTGAACCTGCTTTTTCCATGATAGGTCCATGATGAACCTATTGTCATGGGGCCAGACACGACTCTCAAATGAGAACACACGTCTGGGGCCAACTTAATTTGTACTGAATAGCAGAGAAATCCACAGCTGCAAAGTCTATGCCAACTTGGCATCTTTGTAAAACTCCTGCCCCCAATTCCTCCAGTCCGTACACTTTAAATCACGAGAGTTTCAGAAAATGAGCAAAATAAAATGGACGCAAGACTTAACACTGAAAGAAAATAAAAAGCTACAATTGTTCTTACCAACTCAGGAGCTCAGTAGCTCAAGGTAAGAGAAGCTTAATGATTAATCTGTACATTGTAATGAGCGCTGTGACAAACGTGACGGACACACACATAGACCACTGGGCCCTGTCTGCTACGATATCTTCTGTCATTTGAACTATTGCATCACTTTATGGTATAACAATAGCATCTAGAGTGTAGATAAGCCTTGTGGTCTATGGATATACAAGGTGTTAAAACACTGCAGCTGTTCTGGCATGGCATGTTTGCATTTACAATTAAACAGTAATATTAACTTACTTCAGTTATTCATTTAGAGGAGCAGTCAGAAGGTGGATGTCTGAAAATCTGCATCTCCTGTGACTCTTCATTATCAGCTCTCTTAACAGCAGTCCTTTTGATGAAGTGTGATGCACTGTTTACTTCAAATGCACATTTTGCAGTTCATATTTTCATGAATATGGCTGCCAATATTTTCAAGCTTACATTGACTCCTGCTGCTGTGTTTGTGGTTCTACTGGTGTTGTTAGGCAGATTTACTCATTCAAGTGTTTTGAGTACTCCAGTATAACGCCCAATTCTTTCAGCCTCACATTGACTCTGACACTTTTGTGGTAACTGAACAACAAAGAGCACACACAGAACCTGCAACAACATATCGCTCACTTTTACTACTTGTCCATTGATGCTTTTGAACGCCAGTGTAATAATCTGGTTGGTGCCCTGCCTGGAGTTTGTTTCCTGCCTTGCGCCTTGTGTTGGCTGGGATTGGCTCCAGCAGACCCCTGTGACCCTGTAGTTAGGATATAGCGGGTTGGATAATGGATGGATGGATGTAATAATCTGACGTTACAGAAAGGTTTCTCCCTTGCAGGGTTATGTTTATCTTTAAAACGTGTAATGTGCCCTCTGCACACTTGACATACATTTATATGCTTCATAGGGATTTTTAGGAGACTTTTATTAGATAGTCTAAAATTCATTAGAATTTTAGATCAGATTAAGAAGAACACCATCACTCTTTGCAGTTCAAAGTCACAGCCTCTTCTCTGAGCACCACCTTCATGAGGCGTTGGATTGGTTTAGAAATGTGACACTTGGTGCGCCGTCTATTGTCTCCACCCAGTTTTAAACAAAATTCACTCATGGTTGTCTACAGACTTACAAACTGTATTATGTGTCTGGCTCAGTGAGACAATGGTGAACAAGACCTTCTCTCAGAAGCCGTAGATGCAACCCTGGTTCTAACTAATACTACTCCATTGCAGGGTACGTGTTCACACACCAGCACAATACAAAGCCACGAGTCCCTCTAACCTGCCCAACTTTGGGACATGCAAGGAAAAATCAAATATAGTATGAAAAACCCACATAGATACAAGAAGAGTAAGTTAATGCCACACACTTGAACCCATGTCTCTGGGGCTGTGAGGTAACAGCACCTATCATTAGACACTTATGCCACCCAAGCTGAACATTACAGGCCCAAAGCTCTTATGTTCTTTGGCCGGTTTGTTCATAAGGATTACTTACAAAGACAGTGCAAGAAACTCCATCCATCTGGAAATTCTTATTACATTTGATGAACTGCTCTTTTTGGCAAGTCTAGAATTGTGGCTCCTACAGAAAAGGGCACTGTGGGAATGTTCTGTAAGCTAAGTTTAAGTTTTAGCTTTCTACAAGAAGTGAGCAAGAGCAGAGTATGGGAACAATGCCAGCCACAGAGTGTTTAGGAGCTGTGCAAGTTGATATTCAGATAATTAGAAAAAATGTGGTTATGTGCTGAGAAGAATGTTGTACATCCAAGGGAGCATGACAGATATGTATATTCAGGGCAGGTGGCATTCGCTCGTGCCAGGACTCTGCAGAGCATCTTTTATAAAAGGGTTATCTGGAGGAGTACAATGGGCAAACCTGCACCTTTCCCTGTTTTAGCTAGGGGCCCACAGTGCAGAGATTTAAAGAACTGGCACCACGAGCTTTTCTGACACTCTTCCCAGAACTGTGGGATGTGTGTGAAAGATCTACATCAGGGGTACTCAACTCCAGTCCTGGAGATCCACAGTGGGCGCAGGTTTTCATTCCAACCAGTTTCATAATTAGAATCCAGACCTAACAGATAATGAAAGTTGGCATTTAATTATATGAGTTGTTGGTGCTTTCCTTCTTTTAAAAAATCAAATTGCAGATTTTTCATTTTTCAGACCATTATCCGTATGTTTTGTGGTCCAGAACAGATTTGTACCTTTTGGTCCTCCCCTTCTCCCTCACGTTGTATTAACACTGACTGATACTTCATGATGCACACACACACAGGTTTAAATGAAAGCAAGCTAGCTGGAGAGCTTCTGGTTCCTTTGTCTTATTGCACCTCATTATTAACTGATAGCAACTGGGAACAATTTCAACCAGAATACAGCTGTTTAAAACTAAAACAGGCAATTAAGGGTTTTGAATTGTAACCAACAAGTTAACTACAACTAAGTCCAAAAAACATATTGCTTCAGTAGTAAACAAATGGGATCTAATTAAAAAATTGGTTAAAGAAAAAACCTGCAGCCATCATGGATCTCCAGGGCTGGAGTTGTGAACCCCGATTTAGATTGCAGACAAGGCCTTAAGAGCAGCAAATTCCAGGGTGCACCTGACAAGGAGAGACAAAAAACAAAGCCAAAGTGAACGACAGTGAGGGCCGGCCAGTCAGCTTGTTGACCACAGTGCACCCCATGCAATGACCGTCACTGTTTACGTCTAGCTGAGGTGCCAAGCTGGCTTTTGAAAATGGAAGCAGTAGAGGACAATGAAAACCTGAGCGGTGCTAAGGGATGACAAAGTAGATGTCCAGGATGGCACAAATTAATAACCATAAAGTAAGACAGATACATACCTAAATTTGGAATTAATAGGAAATTTTAAAAAAAACTCCACAGCGGATTAATAAAGATTTAAAAAAGAAGTTGCAAAGGAAACAAACTGCTTTATAAGGCATATAAGACTAATGACTGCAAAGTGAATCGTAGAGCGTATGAGAACATGAGGGCAACCATTAAGAAGGATATATGGGAGGCTAAAAGACATTTGGAGAGGAATATAGCAGATAAGGTGAAAGACGACCCTAAGAGATTCTTTCAGTATTTTAGTAGTAAAAGAACAGTCAAGGAGGAGGTCAAGTGCATCAGAAATAGTAAAGGGGAATTAAAAGGTACAGACAGTGAAGTAGCGGATGCCTTAAACTTACATTTTTCTGAGGTGTTTACAAGTGAGCAAGTGGATAACCTCCCAGAGGTAAACGCGACTACTAAGGAGGTACTGAGGGATTTGGAAATTGGAGAGGGAGAAGTGCTGTTTAGATTAACAACAACAACATTTATTTAAATAGCACATTTTCATACAAAAAGTAGCTCAAAGTGCAAAGATTTAATAGGCTGAAATCAAACAAATCACCAGGACCAGATAATATTTACCTTCGAGTTCTTAAGGAGGCTAGCGAGTACATATATAAACCATTGACACATATTTTTAGGAAGTCATTGCGCATTGGGGAGATTCTAAAGGACTGGAAAATGGCAAATATTATCCCGTTATATAAAAAGGGTCACAGGGCAGGTCCAAGCAACTATAGGCCAGTAAGCTTAACATGCATCACAGGAAAATTAATGGAAGGAATTATTAAGAATAAGATCGAGCAACACAAGGCAAGGACAGGAGTTATTCTGAGCAGCCAGCATGGGTTCAGAAAAGGGAGGTCGTGTTTTACTAACATGCTGGAATTCTGTGAGGAGGCAACAAAAGGATACGATCAAAGTTGAGCATAGGATATTATTTATCTGCACTTTCAGAAAGCATTTGATAAGGTGCCACATAAGAGGTTGGGCATCAGACTAAAAGAAGTGGTAGTTTAGGGTGATGTCTGTAGATGGCTGCAGAATTGGCTCAGACACAGGTAGCAGAGGGTGATGGTGCGAGGAACCTCATCAGAACTGGCCGATGTTAAGAGTGGTGTTCCACAGGGGTCAGTGCTAGGGCCGCTGCTGTTTTTAATATATATAAATGATTTAGATAGGAATATAAGTAACAAGCTGGTTAAGTTTGCAGATGATACCAAGATAGGTGGATTAGCAGATAATTTGGAATCCGTTATATCATTACAGAAGGACTTGGATAGCATACAGGCTTGGGCAGATTTGTGGCAGACGAAATTCAGTAAGTCAGTAAATTCAGTCAGTAAATGTATAAAGTATTACACATAGGAAGGAAAAATCTTAGGTTTGAATACACAATAGGAGGTCTTAAAATTGAGAGTACACCTAATGAAAAGGATTTAGGAGTCATAGTGGACTCTAAGCTATGGACTTCCCAACGATGTTCAGAAGCCATTAACAAGGCTAACAGAATGTTAGGTTAAATAGCACGATGTGTGGGGTACAAGTCCAAGAGGTTCTGTGCAACCTTTATAATGCACTGGTGTGGCCTTATCTGGAGTACTGTGTGCAGTTTTGGTCTCCAGGCTACAAAAAGGACATAGCAGCGCTAGAAGAGGTCCAGAGAAGAGCAACTAGGCTGATTCCAGGGCTAAAGCGGATGAATTATGAGGAAAGATTAAAAGAGCTTTTCAGTTTAAGCACAAGAAGATTAAGAGGTGACATGATTGAAGTGTTTAAAATTAGCACAGTGGATCGAGACTGTTATTTTAAAATGAGTTCATCAAGAACACGGGGACACAGTTGGAAACTTGTTAAGGGTAAATTTCGCACAAACATAAAGAAGTTTTTCTTTAGCCAAAAAAAACAATAGACACTTGGAATAAGCTACCAAGTAGTGTGGTAGACAATAAGACTTTAGGGACTTTGAAAACTCAACTAGATGTTTTTTGGAAGAAACAAGTGGATAGTACTGGTGAGCTTTGTTGGGCTGAATGGCCTGTTCTCATCTGGAGTGTTCTAATGTTCTAATGCTCTAATGTTCTAGTAGTTTGGCATTGTATTCTTCTATTTACAAAGTGTTTGCTTCATGTTTCTGACAGAACGCCCTAAGATCTGGATGCCACGCTCCCTCCGGCAAACCCTGATCAAGAAAGTCGGTGAAACGATAAACCTTGTCATCCCTTTTCAGGTGAGTGGGGTCAGTGACTTACAGCTTTGGAGATGGCGAAGAGCCCAAGCAGACCTACAGTAAGCAATCATTCAGTTGTACTTGAGGAGGCTGGCATGGTACAAGCCTGGAAATGAAATCCATACAGCACTTGTCTTCAAGCCAGCAATCTTGGGAGCACTGTATACTCCGCTGCAAGAAAATGAATGCAACAGAAGTGACACCATGGTTTCAGAGCTGAAACAAAAGACACATCTTCCACCTTATCCTAAAGTGTTTACAGCTTTGATTAACCCGTGAAGCCAGACTCCACACATTGCTGTGGAGGTTTTATATTTTGCTGGGGACCGAAATTTAATAGCATGGGATTTTGTTGACAGAATCCACCTTATTTATGGTTTCGTGCTTTCTGCAGGCTATAAATACAGGGGGCCGCAAACACCTGAAATCAGATCCTCCGGCCATTGGAGCTGTGGGATCTGATTCCCCTGCCATCTTCTCCCCATGAGATCTAATGAAACTGCACAAGGAGGTGCTGATTTCCTGCAATGCATAACAGTCATCAAAAATGACAGATTTACTGCAAAAGCAGTCATTAAAGAGTGCATCTTCAAAACATGTTTCCTCCAACACGGGAGATAAAACACAATAAATAATAATTAATAGCTAGGATGCAATGCACTTAACACTTCTTGACACGAATTTCAATCCAGCAGGACATTGCAAACCTATACTGTGCATAAATGAACGGCGGGGCAAGTGAAGGAACAAAAAGTAAAGGTAATGCAGTGGCATTACAGGATTAGCTTCTCCACTTCATAGCTGTCCATGTGGTGCTCCCTCCATGCCTGTGTTGTTATTTTGTTCTTCTCTGGTTTTTCCGTCCTGGTCCCAAAGATTTGTGTTAGGTTAGCTGGTGTTTGTGTGAGCGCAGTGCTCTGATGGACTAGGCCCTGCCAGGTTAGACTCCCCTGTGAGGTTCTGGCTATCAGCAAACCAAAAATTGAATCAAATGGGTTTAGTAAGCAAAGGATCAATGAACCTTATTGAGATTAACAAGACAATCTTTCACTGAATAATGTCCTCCTGCAATATCTAGGGAACTAAAACAGTGGGATTTCTGTGGGTCCCTAAATATGCAATTGCTAACAATCATGTTTGTGTTACAAAAAAAGTTCTGAATGTTTTCATGTCCATTTTTGTCAATGAAACTTAGTGTTTGGGTGACTGCTGATGAACATTGTTATTACTTGCTTAATCCTCACGTCAACTTAGCGCAAAGATTTCACTCCAAACTGTGTCCAAATTTAAAAACCAAAAAGTTAAAAGACACTAGCAGGATTGACACAACTAACACAAATATTGCTTCAAATAATAAGAACCTGATAAGATCTAATAAGGCTTGACAGTATCCTGAGCTTTAGTATTGGCACAATTTCTACAAAACAAATCAGGATTTTCTTCTGTATTGATATTCTGAAATTTTTATTTTATCGCCCTTAAAGCAGTCTGACAACATGGTCATCCACCTGAAGCTAAGCATATATGGGCCCAGCCAACACTTGGATGGGAGACCATCTAGGAAATGCTTGCTGCTGGAAGAGGAGTTGGTGAGGCCTGTGGTCTGAATGTAGATCCCAATGCCCCAGTGCAGTGGTAAGGGGCACTGCACAGTAAAAATGGCGCCATCCTTTGGATGGGACATACTGTAAAACTGCGGTCCTGACTCTCTGTGGTCATAAAAGATCCCTGGGCATCCTCTGTAAAGTGCAGGGTGTATCCCAGTGTCCAGGTTAAATTGACCATTGTGGCCCAATCCTTTAAGCCCCCTAATCATCCCCTGTCTCTAATTGGCTGTCTCTCTCACCACTTTGCCACCTAAAAGCTCATGTGTAGTGAGTGTACTGGCATAGAAATGGCTGCCATCACATTATCCAGGTAAATGCTGCACATTAGTGGTGGTTGAAATGGCTCCCCACTCACTGTGTAAAGTGCTTTAAATAGTGAGAAAAGTGCTAAATAAAGAAAGAATTATTTATTATTATTATTATATGGAGACATCAAGCAAAAGGGAAATCCACAAAACCAAGATTGCACAGAAAGACAGACAGAAGGATTTTTAAAAAGAAAAGCTTTAACCTATTCATTTGAACTGCGTGCACTTTATCATATTACCTGATTTGCAATGTGGATTCAGGCCGTGTCAGATTTCGAGAATTATGGTCCCAAGATGAGACGCTTACTGTAAGCGGGAAAGTAAATAAATCAAATTATATTTTCAAGGAACATATCACATAAAATGCAAAATACGGAATGACTGCTGTAGCTGCTGAAATATAAGGTGTCATCTGGCACGGGTAAGACACGAGTCAAAAGAATTCTCAGAGTCCAAGAGTTCGTTTTAAAGGTATTTAGTGAAAGTTAAAAGCGAATAATCCAAACAAGAATAAAAGAAAAAATACTTACACACGTAGAATAAAAGACAAAAAAAAAGAAAAAACGTATCTTCTATATACTTAGCTTTTCTTGAAAGACTTTAGTTATTTCTATACTTAAAGATTCTTAATTTCTTCTTCTGTACACCTTAGCGTACGGTGCGGTACTTAAATAAACAAGTTTTCTTTACTTGTTATTTCTCACATTCAAAGAGCCCGTAGGCCATCGAGCACCGTTACGTGCGTTCACGGTTAAAAACCGTATGCCTCTACACCTTATACAAGGCAAGGCTGTCACTAACTAACTGAAGAATAATGTTTACTCCAAGCTGTTAGAAATGGCAAGAATATACTAATACGATTCTATTTACGGGGGTTACAGGAACCTCCCATAGTTTATGCATTGTCATCTAAGAAATATTCATGAATCTTATAGAACAAGGAAAATGGCTCTTACAACTACATTTAAAAAAAGAGTGCACGTCAAAAAATACAGTATGTCAAGTCAATGCAGTTGTACATCAAGTCAATACAGTTCAAGAAATGTCATGTCATTTTCTAACTTGCTTAATCCAAAGCTGACTAGCATGGGGCACAAGGCAGCAACAAACCCTGGATGGGGCACCAGTCCATCACAGGGTGAACACACACACATCCACACACTAAACACACACTAGGCCCAAATAAGTGTCGCCGATTCACCTAACCTGCATGTCTTTGGTGTTGGGGTCAACCATGTGGACACGGAGAAAACATGCAAACTCCATGCAGGGAGGACCTGGGGTGTGAACTCCACAGTTCAAGAAATAAAAATCGAAATAATGAAGTGATATTACAAAGATGCAAAAAGAACAACACTCCTATATACATATACAGTATATACAAATATAAAAAAAGTGCTGAACTAGGAACATGTAATGTAAGAACATTGGATATGAGATATTTGTTTATCAAAAAGTTATCAAAAGGCATGAAACCAAAAAGCTGCCCATATAAAGTTACTTTTTTTAAAAAAAATTACATATTGTAAAAAAAATCCTGTTCAATATTTTTTGGCCTCAGTGCCCTGTGTGTACAAAATCTGCAAAACTCTTTATTAACAGAATCAGTGTACCTAAAAAAGGGCCTACACGTTTCAAATGAACCAACCCTCTTTGTCAGGGCCATTAAAATAAATCTTTTAAAAAGACAGAGTAGAATAAAGTTACGGAAGCTGAGAGAGGACATGCAATATTGTTATTTTTTTAAATTGCCTCCTTGACAGTTTGTGAGGTAGGAGCTGCGATAGTTTTACACTCCAGTACATTGCGGTGAATGCTGGTAACAGAAAGTCTAGTGCAGTGTTTCCCAAACTCGGTCCTGGTGAACTGTGGCTGCAGGTTTTTGTTCCAACCAGCTTCTGTTTTTAATTGAACTCCTGGGCTAATTAAGTGAACTGATATTTCCCAAGTTCTGTGTTTAGGGAACAATATAGAAATTAGAAAACTAAGTTTGCTAAAAAAAAAAAAAAATTAAAAATTAAAATGTACCAAGCAGTTATATAGAAATAATGTATTTTTTTTCTTTTTAACAGTATTTTCATCTTGATTTTCATTCTACTTTTCTAGGTCTTCTAATTGTTTAATTAATCTATTATTTACTCATTAGTGCAGGGGTGTCGAACTCCAGGCCTGGAGGGCCGCAATGGCTGCAGGTTTTCATTCTGACTTTTTTCCTAATCAGTGACCAGTTTTCACTGCTAATTCACTTCTTTTCCCTTCATTTTAATAGCCCTGTTTTTAAGGATTCAGTCCTCTGAATTTATTCCTTTCTTCATTAAGTGACAGCCAAACAGAAATGAGATGTGAAACGAGCTGACAGATGACCAGCTAAACTGGGATTTCAAACTCCAACCAGTCTCTTAATGAGAAGCTGATTCTTGCTGTTAATTGGCTTGTTGTTGCTCTCATTCTGCCACAGCAGACATTTCTAAAACTGTTGATTTTTCTGTTTTTTCTAAGAACACCGTCAAAATATTTTGGTGACCTGAGAGATCAACCTTACCGAGACCATCACTCTTCTTTATTTTCAGATATTATATGATGTGGCAACTTGTTTTGTGTCTCATTATTGTTTCGCTGCTACTTAAGGAAAAAGAGACAACTAAGAGGGTGGAGTCAAGTTAATTAAAATTAAGGCAAAAGAAGTTAATTCGCAGCAAAAACTGGTCACCAATGAAGAAGATGGTTAGAATGAAAACCTGCAGCCACTGCGGCCCTCCAAGACCGGAGTTCGACACCTGTGCTTTAGTGGGTCAGTTGCTAAAGTAGTTGCAGCCTTTGATTATTCAGTGTTGTTTGCCAGTGTGTCTGCTCTGCTCGTTTTAAATTGTTATTATTAAGATACAACAAAGGGGGAAAAACTGCACAGAGAAAAGGCAAAGTATAATGAAATCAACAAAAGAGAGTTAAGCATTTAAATCTACAGCAAAAGCAGAAATATTTCTAAATGTCTTATAAATGTAAAAATCATGCTGCTATGCTTTTCTGAATGTCGAATAAAAAAAAATAAAAAAAACAGCTAATTAAATGAGATCAGTGCTATCAGGTGTTGTCACTGATTTGGAATCCGGTTGGAACAAAAACCTGCAGCCACAGGGGTTCACCAGGACCGAGTTTGGGAAACACTGGTCTAGTGCCATCACAGAGACTTCTTGTTGGCATGAGGTTTCTGAGAAGCATGACGAGTGAACCAATTTTAATTTTGAGTTTATGCGGAGGCATGCCAGGGGGAGTAAGACTGCTAAGAAATTCTTCGGGAAATGAAGGACGTTCTTGGAAGTGAATGGCGATAGTAGCTGGAAGTATTTGGAACATCGCCACAATTTCTGCCTCGCCACCATAAACTCTGGAAGTATTCATGTAGTCCGCGTATTGTTGAGCAGACTGTATGACTATGCTTCCGTGACTAAGAACAACAGACAGCACGTCGCTGAAGTTATCGCAATGTTGACAAACAAAAGTTACAGCCATGTTGCGAAGTTTGAGAGCAACAGTTTCATCGCTGACATTTTTCCAGAAATATCCGACTGTTAAAAAGAAACAGTTACCTGATGCAGGAATTTGTGTAACCTTGAAAGAAGAGTTGTTTCCATGAAATACATGTGAAGCGGTGGCCATGTTAGAACAATGAACAGTCAACGTGGCTCAGAGGTGCATGTGGACTGTAGCACAGAGCAAAGCGACTCAGGATGTGATTGGTGAGGAGTTGGGGGCGGGCACATGAGCAGACAGTGTGCATGCCTCGAGAGCGACAGTGGACGCGGGAGGAGGGTTACAGTTGGCGGGCGGGGCTCTGTTGTGCGTACCCCATGCGTACTGCCTGATCGCTTCATCAATGTGGAGAAACCAAGCACAGTCAGCCGAAATGAACGTGTAGGTAGCGTTACATGTAAAATACAGCTTTGTTATGCCAAAATCAACTTTCTCAAATTTTACACCAAACTTCAAACACTCTTAGATAGAGCTAATACTCAGGCTTATACATTTTCCAACGACTTCATGTGAGGCAATGTTAAAGCAAACTGCAAATCGTCATGCTCCTAAAGATCATATGATCACATGTATGTGAATCGCAGACAACATCACAGTATCAGCACACGGGTGGTCATGGATCTAAATTGTATCATGTAGCCAGCAAATAACCCTGAAGATAACCAGGGCTGAATGGCTGACTGACTGCAGTATATGACACAGGTACACTGAGCTTTACATCCCACAAACCCCTTGAATGTTACCGTTACATTTTACAAGCTTGAGAAGGCTCAAGATGGCAGTCAGAGATTCCACAGGCATTGAGTAAATAGAGCCGCGATGAAATGAATGGGAGATCACAGATAGTTGGTATTATTAGACATGGACGACCTGAGGGAGAGGTTGGAGGCTTCACAGTTGTAGTGCTGGGTTTGAGACTGCCGCCCCAGGTCCTCCTGCATGGAGCTTGTATCCTCTCCCTGTGTGCTTATCCGGTTTCCAGAGACATGCCAGTTAGGTGAAACGGTGACACTAAACTGGCCCCAGTGTGCGCTTGGAGTATGTCTGTGCGTTCGCCCTGCAATGGACTGGTGCCCTGTCCAGAGTTTGTTGTTGCTTTGCACCTTATGCTTGTTGGGATAGGCTCCAGCCTCCCTGTAACTCTTGTTTGGATTAAGCAGGTTAGAAAATGTCACGACATGATGACTGGGTCAATGTCCAGAGCCCCTTTGAGTATATACCACAGACTTTAAGGAGCACCCCCACCCCGGTTATGGAGCATGCACACTTTTACTTTTATAAACAGCACCCATCATATAACCCCGACCACTCAGTATCATCAAAGTTTGACAACCTGTGAAAACCTCGGTGTCCAAAGCGCATGCCCAATAACTTTTATAAATGCCACCCCTCAGGTGATGCCGCTTATGTCATCTAATTGATTGATAGGCTCTGATGGCACAGCACAGTACAAGACGCTATAGGGACACTGGACAAGTAAATGTGACTTCCATGACCATGGCTGTAGTTTCAGTTAAACTGTTACTTTAGTAGGCGTTTTCTGTTGGCATACCAGCAGGAAGGTGATCCCTGTGAAAGCACAGCTGTGGTTCAAACATCCATCCATCCAAAACATCATTATGAGATCCAATAGGCTATTTTGGTGCCCGGCGCTGATGCTACAATAAATAATAGCATGAGTCTGCTGGACATCTTACCTTGTGAAAAAGCGAATGTCTCTGTCTGAGCCACTAAAATGGTGAATACTAAACCGCTGCTTTATTGTAAGGGTCTCAATTTGTTTCCTCAATTCTGAGAGTCATGTTTCCATCAAGTGCTGCTAGGTCCACAACTGCTGGATCCAGAGCTGAAGCATAAGTGTAATGCTTGAGGATTTTATCAGCATCCTTCTTGCCCGGAGTGTCATCCTCAGTCAGTCACTTTCTCCTCTCCCAAACCCCCAGTTTGGAAAATGGAATGGAGTAATTGCTCAATTCAAACAAAGCAGGAACAGCTCCCTTCTTCAACCGTAAAGTTCTCTCTCCAGATAGCGATGATCCATTTAGATCGGGTTTCCTCATCAGAAGGAAATGTATGAAAACTAAGTACTTACTGGAAGCCCGACATAAAGGTACACATCAATGTTCAGCTGTAGAGCTATCTGTACATTCTTCTTGGACATTCTCACCACTAAACTAAAATCACAACTGCAGCATGGACAACGGAAGTGACTGAACTGGGCAAGATTTCACCAGAAGTACATCAGCATTACCGTGTGCATATTGAAGTCATGACGTCATTCACCCTCAGGCGTGGACTCCTACTCCTCGTGGAGACTGGGACTACCATGCTTTGTAAATACTTGTTATGTCCTACTAGTCTGAGGTAAGATAAATCCTTATCTTAGTGCGACTTTTAGTGCAATCTCTAGGAGTAATTCTCAGACACTTGATAAATACAGAGCCCTAAACGTGTCAGTGCTCCTTGAGATAAGACGTCTTTGGAGGTCTACTGTTAATTGGAATATGACAAGTCAGAGCTCAAATGACTAACTGATATCCTTCTGCTGCCTGGTATACAATAACAGTTTTGTTAATTTACTGGCAGGTCTTTGTGTGCTGACATACACAGAGATGGCTGAGGCCAAAGAATTCCACTGTGACTGCCAAGTTGATAGAAGTGGTACAACTTCACATTCATTACTGTCATGTTACAGGACTTTGAAATTATTACTTGTGTGTGCTAATCACCACGCAACACATCAAAACTCCCTGGTGCTTTTCCGAATGTTCAAACAGTTTTTCTTGTTATAAAAAGCTACGGCATAACATCGCAACTCCAAGTACATTGGGATACTGATTGACAAGACATCATGAGGAGTTACACACGTCCAGTACAGCTACACCACGAAAGCACAAAAACAGCTTCTTTGCTCGCCCAAACGTTTTACCAGTCTCACAACTTTCCCAAGCAACTGATTTGAACTCCAGCACAGCAGAAGGTAACCTTCAGCTGCACCTTTGCCACCATATGAAGGGACACAAGGCACTGTGTAGACTTTGGCTGTGAGTGGGACATCCTTCACTTCACATGTCAAAAAGCTATTGTAATGGTATAACGTGAGGGTAACTGCTAGCCTCTAGTGATCAGAGTTGGCTTGAAGGCTGCTTACAGTGACATCAATGCATGCAATGTCTTCACCTTGCCTAAAGTGCATGTTTCAGTTTTCTTGTGCTCTTGTGGCCACTTTTGTGTATTCTACTTAAGGAGTTCTGGAATTTTGAGATGCTTAAAATCCCCCTATAGACAGCTGTGAAGGTCAGAGTGCTCATAAGGTCTGGAAAAAAAAAACTTCAAGATAATTCAGAGGTTCCTCCAGTGAGCATTACTATGACACCCAAGGCTTACTCACTGATATCACAGCACTACACACCTACTGAAGTTTCACATGGCTTTAATTTTCTTGTATACAGGGAAAGCCCAGGCCTAAAGTTACCTGGACAAAGGATGGACAACCTCTGGATCCCAAACAAGTCAGTGTGCGCCATAGTGACAGTGACACCATCCTCTTCATCAGACGGGCTGAGCGCAAGGATTCTGGCCAGTATGAAATTGTGCTTCAGATTGAAAACATGGAGGATAAGGCCACTATTGCAATCCAGATCATTGGTATGTTTATTGGGATCATTAGGCTACTAAAGAGAAAAATAATTTTTTAGCAGTTACCCAGAACCAATTGTGGCTTACATTAAATTAGATTTATGGGCTGTTGAGACCAGCTTGCACTAGAAAAACTAAAATCGCTGGTGAAAAAAAGTTCCAGAGCAGAGTAGCACAACAGTTGCCAAACAGCTCCATGCACTTGGGCTCCTTGTGTCCTCTCACATGCCAAAGACATGCAGGTTTGGTTAACTGACGACTCTAAGTTTGTCCCACATGAACATATTGGGGGTCTGTGTGCCTCTGATGTACTGGCTCTCCATCCAGGGTAAGCTCCTGAATTGTTCCTGATGCTGCCAAGGTAGGTTGGATGATGGATCAGATTAATGTAGTTAACTTAGTACAATTCCATGAAGATTTAGATTCTACTGAACCCTAGACAGGACTGGTGTTGCTTTTATGTAGAGTTTAGGTATACTGACTTTAGAATTTGCTGGAATGACTGAGGTTTAGGTATCAAACAACAGGTTGAAATGGATTTTTAGTCCATAGTAGAATACCATAAAGTTACTGAGATCTGAAGGGTCAAGGTCCTCCTAAAGTGACTGGGGTTACTGGTAGGTTACTCCAACTTGAAAAACATCCAATTGTGAAAACATCTAATAAAGGTAGAGGCTAGGCCAAAAGGTTACTAGAAAAGTCCAGAACAATGTGTTTCCTGAGCCAGAGGTTCTTCTATCGTCATCCATTTCCAGTGGTACAGACGTGTGAAGACTTTAAATGTTTAGCAGGCCGGTTTACCCATTACCAGCTGTCAACTCATTTGCAGCAAAACCAGAAAATGTTGGCATGCATTGCACATTGACAATATGCATATCCCTATCTTAACTTGAAGTAAAAGACCACTTTAATTGCTTTATCCTTGTCTTATTTTTTCACATTAGACAAGCCTGGTCCACCGCTAAATCTGAAGATTGCAGACATCTGGGGCTTTAACGTAGCTTTGGAGTGGAAACCACCAAAGGACAATGGCAACTGTGAAATCACAGGCTACAATGTGCAGAAAGCAGACAAAAAGACAATGGTGAGAAAAACATGGAGGGGCCAGTCCTTGGTGGTCAAGTACCATGAGGGCCTAGCCTGTCTAGCGTATTCTAAACCAGGAGTATTGAACAAGGCAAAGCTTGTTAATGGCAGGCAAAAAAAAACAAAACAGTTACACGTGTATGTGTCTTATACCATCTGGTACTGAGAACCAAAATGTGCTTTCACTGACACTTTGTCACGTAAGCTCTTCTAAGCTGTGCCAACATCTTCTTCTTCTTTCGGCTGCTCCTGTTAGGGGTCACCACAGCCGATCATCTGTTTCCATATCTTCCTTTCCTTTGCATCTTGCTCTGTGTCACACCCACTACCTGCATGTCCTTACCACATCTGTAAACCTCTTCGTCACATCTTTAACTCTGACACCTCCAGCTCTGTCTCTTGTCTTTTTGTTAGCCAACCCTTATACTGACAGTGACAAAAACAGTGAGCTTCTGTGAAGTCTAACATCAATGAAAAGAAACCTGCAAAAAACCTAAGGTATAGCGAAACAATACAACAGTGATGCTGGACTTGTATTGTAGATTAACGTTGGTCCTGTGGAAGCCATGTAACAGCTAATGTGCCCTGCCATGGACTGACCCTCCTTCCAAGGTTGGTTCCTGCCATGCATACAGTGCTGCTGGGATTGACTCCAGCTTGTGACCCACAACTATTTCAATAACAGATGGATGAACACTGAAGTGGAAAGCACTCTGTGAAGGGCAAAGAGACAAATGCCATGTGGTAGTTTGTAATCCTTACATGTCTTCCCTTCTCATTTTAAAATAATATTGACTTTATGCAAGCAAAAACACAAGTTCAGCTTTTCTTATTAGATGGCCTTTTGTTTAACTATTTATACTTACAGTACATATTTGATGCCTGATTTTGCACTGGTAGCTCTCTGAAATGGTCGACACTATTGGTATCCTAGGCAGGTGACACCAGCAGCGCCATTTAAACAAATGTGATAAAAGGAAACTAAGAGAGCACATTTTCTTACCATTTCGATTAAGATACAGTCTCATTTTGTTAGCCATGTCAACACATACTTCTACAAAAACAGTTTAATTTCTGCAACATCCATCTTGACGTGCAAAGAGGCATCCATCCAAAAAAACAAAAAGAGAGAGCTCCAGCCCTCCCTCAAAAATATAATAGAGAAAGCAACCTCAGAAAATGGATGCATAAGAGGACATTATTACCATCTTTAAATAAAAGCGGAACAAAACATTTTAAGAAACAGGTCCAAAATATTAAATTGGTGATAATTTATCAACTATAGCCCAGGATGTAACTGTGTACCTAAAATAATGGTAATGCAAACTCAAAATCTGGAGATGTCTAAGATACAAAATTAAAAGAGTTTTTTCCATAGTGAGTGAATGTAACACCTGCTGTTGCAAGTACAGTAAATTGGGTTTTACGAGTTACTTTTTATATCACGGCTGGGTAGCTATGTGTTTACTATTTTTTGCATAAAGAACTTTATTTTAATATTGGTATGAAATGCACTTTCCTCCAGACTCTCCAGTGACCATACAATAATGTTAAACAACTTAAATTAGTAGGTTCTGACCAAAGAAACTATTATTTATGGAAGATCCTCTTGATGTTGCAGGAATGGTTCACCGTGTTTGAACACTACCGCCGTACCCATTGTGTGGTGTCTGATCTCATCATGGGGAACGAGTATGTGTTCAGGGTGTTTACTATGAATCTCTGTGGCCCCAGCGAGCAGCCCTGCACCTCCAAAGACAGTGCCTACATACAGAAGACAGGTGAGTCTCTAAGCCCAACACAGTTGGATATTTGGTCCATATAGTGCCTTTCATATGGTCACCAAATGAGGGCATAAAACAAAATTTATCCAAACATGATTTAAACACAGCACACCACTTTCAACCACATTGCTACACAACTGGTTGTATGTATCCTCCATTCTTTTAGTGAACAAATATTATTAACTAGGTGTGACTTTTGTTCCCATGTCTTTACTGAATAACAACTGAAATTCACCCTTTCAGTTCCTCCATTGACTGCAAAAATGGCAGAGAGATTACAGGGAGGATCAGAAGAAAGAATAGAGTCAAGTGTAAAGCAAATGTTAAGACTGGAAAAGAAATGTGAGAAACGTAGAGCAAAAGCTAAACAAAAAATGAAAGTCAAAACCAGCAACCAGATATCAAATGAATTACCAGAAGTTAAGTTTGATCCAATCTTGAATACAAAATGGCTATCAAGACAATCTTTAAAACCTTAACCATTTAACCCCCCATGTCGTGATCCTAGAGGAAACATTCCTAGCAAGCAGGACCCATAAAACGGCAGCACGTATCATCAAAACAAAATGGTGGCCAAAAAGATGTTAAATAAAACTCAGCTTCTAAACGTAGGCTCTAATCAAGTATTGAACTCTTTGAGTACAAAATCCCCAGAAACAAAACCTATATTATTTTTACAACTTAGGAAACACCTGGAAAAAAAAATAAAAAGAAACTCCATTCTTTATAATTCCTTTAATTGATAATTATATAATTTAAAACAATTTATTCATATCACCTCTTCATTTTCATGTGTTTATACAGGGGAGAGGAGATTCATCTAATGTCAAGCTTCCACACTGTTGTAATCTCTAGTCTCAAAAACAGCTAAAGGGTGGGAAGCCTCAGAAAAGATCCATAAACCAGGCCAAGGCTTTCCCTACCCTGCCTGGAAAAAGACAGCTTGAACCCAAACTCTACAGGCCTGCTTTAGCCTACACAGGCCTAAATCAGGATTTGCTTTCAAAAGATTAAAAATATCATAAAAGTCACAAAAAATTACACAAACATACTTAAATGTCCCTCTAGGGCGAGGAACTACATAAAACCTGTGGCTAGATGAGACAAGTCCAAAAACAAAATCTCTATAAATGAATGACACTTTTTGTAATAAACCAAAGAAGCTCAAAAATGGCAATAAAGATAAAATAAGGCAAAACAACTTCCTAAAAAGGCAAACAAGTCCAAATGTGTAAATCAAGAGAAAATCTGAAAACAGGAGCAAAAAAAAAAAAAATCAAGTTAAACCAGAAACTCCAATGCTTACAAAAATCTGCACTCATTGAACATCAATGAACCACTGAAGTCTCCACTCTCAGCTTGAGAATATAAAGGCAGAGGGCGTGACTTCAACAATGACATCAGGGTGGCCCCGCCTCTTGGGCTTCACAAGCAAAGCACAAGGAACATAAAAGAACATAGCCACACAATATGTAGATACTAAATAATAAGTAGAACAATATTGGCAAAAATATATAATTAGAACACATATGAAAAATAATACTTAAATTAAAAGTAAGCCAGGAAACACCTGCCGGCAATAACATAAGACACACGGTCCTAGAATCCTTCTTACAGATCTCTGTTTGAACTCTCTCTTGTGCTATTATGTCCATCTTGTTATACAGAGACTAAAACTTCATGTGGTATTTCAGATGTTCCTGATTTCCATGGGTTTTACTCTTTTGATAGCCATCCTTGAATGTAACTTGTATATTTCCTTGATTACAGCTTCTTGATTTTTCACAGGTATTGTGTACAAGCCTCCATCCTACAAGGAGCACAACTTTTCAGAGGTGCCCAAGTTCTCCCACCCTTTGGTCAACCGGTCTGTCATTTCTGGATATAACGTGACCCTTAGTTGTGCCGTCAGGGGCACTCCCAAGGTAAATGTTTTGCTTATTCTGAATGGTGTTAAACAGCAGACAAACAGGACTGAGCGCTGCAGGGGAATACTGAACCTTCATTGTCCAGGCAGTCTTCTCAGGAAGGCTGTGATTGAAGAAGAGCAATCTTCTGCTGCCAAATCATTTTTTGATGCATTTCACTTAAAGAGAGTATTTTTTGTTCATTTCCTAGCCTAAGGTGACATGGTACAAGAACAAGATGGACATCTCCAATGACCCCAAGTACAGAATGTTCAGCAAGCAGGGGGTCCTAACCTTGGAGATTAGGAAGCCATCACCCTTTGATGGTGGCATGTACATCTGCAAGGCTGTGAATGAGCATGGGGAAGCCGAAGTGGAGTGCAAGTTGGAAGTACGAGGTAAATGACTGACTCTTCGGAACTTTAAGAATTCCACCACAATAATGCTCTCTGGTTGACAGCAAGGCTATTTCTGCCTCACAAATTTTCATTGACCATAATGTTTCTCTTCATCAGCGTAGGCCAAATTAAGGTTACTGCCATCGCTTATAGTCTCCAGACAATAGTGGACACCTGTATGCAAGTCCTTCTCATTACTTTTTTTTTTTTTCACAGCACCTCAATAGCTGCTGTCCAGTAGTCCCTCCGACCATTAAGAAGAATTCTGTTGATGGGCCCATGGACTAGATGAATTTCCCTATGGATTTCTGGGCATTCAACATTGCCCAATATTTTTGCAGAGCATTTTAGTCACTAGATGGACAAGCTGGGTAGAGAATACATTGGAGAGTGACCTCTGTTCTATTTCTGTCTGATGTTCTGGGGTTGCTGTGTGCATTGATTGTTTGTAGAACTGTTAGCCAAGCTTCAAAGGCATCCTGCACGTCATTTAGAAACTTTGTACATTCTTGTCTCAAAATATAAAATAAAAGATATGAAAACATAGCAACAAGTGTCATGTTTTTGTTACCATGATTTCCTGAGCCTAAAATCAACAATCATCAGCAATTAATGCCTACTGTGAGAAAATGTTACTGGGGATGGATGGATAGATAGATAGATAGATAGATAGATAGATAGATAGATAGATAGATAGATAGATAGATAGATAGATAGATAGATAGATAGAACTTTATTATTTATTTGTCCCCACAGTGTAATTTAGCTTTTTAGAATATCTCTTTAATATATATATACAGTATATACAGTATCAATCTTGAAAATGAACACCCAGACAGCATGTCCTAAAAGCCATTCAAATGGGGTTGTTCAGAGTGCTGTGGAGCTGGCCAGTGACAGAAGAGCTCCATCTGCCACTCTCAAATAAAGCAGGAGTTGGAGGCGGAAATTGTTTAGTAATTGCTTAATGCAAATAGAGAAAAAAAGGTTGGTGCAATATTTTTGTGGGTGGTTGACACATGGTTGTCTTCTCTGTTCAGGCACTGTTTGTTTTGAGTCTGCTTGTTCAATTAAGGCAAAAGAGCAACAGAAACCTTAATTTGGAATGCAATAACCACTTGCCTGTGTAGTTTATTTCTCCCACCTGGAAAGAAACATTTTATATATATATATATATATATATATATATATATATATATACTAATTAACAAAAGGCAAAGCCCTCACTGACTCACTGACTGACTGACTCATCACTAATTCTGCAACTTCCCGTGTAGGTGGAAGGCTGAAATTTGGCAGGCTGATTCCTTACAGCTTACTTACAAAAGTTAGGCAGGTTTCATTTCGAAATTCAATGCGTAATGGTCATAACTGGAACCTCTTTTTTCACAATATACTGTAATGGACGGCAGCTCGATGGCCGTGGGAGGAGGAGTTGAGTGTCACGTCATCACGCCTCCCACGTAATCACGTGAAAAGACTGTGAACGCAGTAGGGAGAAATGAAGGAGGAGCCAGAAACAGCGAAGAACAAAAAATTCATTAAACAATTGAAAAGGGAGCGAAACAATAAGAAGCGAGCGAGTGAAGCATACAACAATCTTCATAAGGGAAACAAAGCACGGTGTAAAACGTAAGTTTAAATTAAGTTTATAGAAACGCTCCCGCTGCGGATTGCAATAACATATTCGCGAGATAAAAGAACGCAGTAGGGAGAAATGAAGGAAGAGCCGCAAACAGCGAAGAACAAAAAATTCATTAAACAATTGAGAAGGGAGCGAAACAATAAGAAGCGAGTGAGTGAAGCATACAAGCATCTTCATAAGGGAAAAAAGCACGGTGTAAAATGTAAGTTTAAATTAAGTTTATAGAAACGCTCCCACTGCGGATTGCAATAACATATTCGTGAGATAAAAGTTTAATGAGAAGACACGAGGTATAAACGAACCACACGCCGTAGCGCAACGTTAGGGGCTTCACCTCTGGTGCTGACGTTCGAGATTCGATTCCCGAGAGGGGATGCAATGAGTGTGTACGCATGAAGAGCACAGAATTAGGGCGAAACACGTGTCGCGTACTCTTTGCATAATTTGAAAGTAAACAATTTCAACCATTCTATGATCTGCTTCTCGCAACTGAAAGACGGCACATGGCGGATGTTAGCCGACTTGCTGACCGCAACGTTAGGGGCTTCAACTCTGGCGCTGACGATAGAGATTCGATTCCCGAGAGGGGATGCAGTGAGTGTGTACGCATGATGAGCCCAGAATTAGGGAGAA